>NC_134355.1:307739786-307969786 GCF_048569485.1 Anomaloglossus baeobatrachus
AATACAACAAGACAAAAAGAAAGGTGATTAAAAAAAATGCAAATGACAAATTAGGCACTAAAAGATTTTTTTTGTCAGCTTGTCAAAAATCAAAACTGCATTAACATGTTTATATCTATCAGGAAAGGCTTTAATAAATTGTTTCCATAGTGTGGCTTTATTCTCAATTCTTAAACTTTTGTTTTTTATTTTAAGGTCAGTGTTCAGGACTCTAGTCTACAACAAAAAATGAGACTGATGAAATATAGGATTTATAGAACAAGGCAACATCAATGCTGGTCTGACATTTACAAAACGTCTCTTGGTAATGTACTGCGGACACAGATAAAAAAAGTGCAACTATTTGGATAGCACAGATCAATCTATAGCAAATAAATACATTATTCCATAATAAGAAAGTCATACAAATAGTAAAAGAAAAGTAATATAATAGTGTGGGGAGAATGTGTCCTCAAGACTAGAAATGAGCAGACCCATTTTGTTTGGATTCGACGGGTTCACACGAATTTTAGTTAAAAGTTCGTTTTGGGATTTAGACTTTACCTGAACCTGTTCCCAGACCCCAAATCCCATATGAGTAAATCGGGACATAAACTAACAGGCTCGACTATTATAGACGTCAATGATTGGGCACGTCGGCTTTCTGCCCACATACAGCCAGCTATAAACAAAGCAGAGGGAAGGCAGATTTTTTTTGGGACATACAATATACAAAAACGTTACTGTTTTTAACCTCAGTGAGAGCCATTCAGAGACTGCAAGCGGCTCTCACTGGCCTGAGCACTGAGCCTACCAAAAGTACCCCGATACTCGATCGAGTGGTTGGCATACGAAAAGCACCAGAACTCAGGCACATACTTTTTAAAGAAAATCCATGTTTTGGTTCAAGCCGCGGACACCCAGTGTTCGGTATGAACCCTGACCTTTACAGTTCAGGTTCGCTCATCTCTACTGAAGACCTAAATGATAAATTATAACTGGAAACCATGAGTTCTTCACTCTATGAAGACATATGGTATTAAAGCTTATTGTTTTAATGTTTGCCTTTAATTCATTGTGTTTGCAAAGATAATAAAACGGTATCTGTAAAATATGTTATTAAAGAAAAAAATGTCATACCACATACCAGAGAAGGTGGTATCATGAGTTGAATATAGACATGAGTGGTGCTGTTTCTGGGGAATAAATAGACACTTTTTTAATCCATGTGAACTCCTTTAATTATATGAACTAATACAATCATCTAAAGCAAAAATTAGACTATATCTGAAATGGAGAAGTCTCTTTATTGCATGGTTTAAATAATTTATATGTATATATATATATACATATATATATATATATATGTGTGTGTGTGTGTGAATGTATGTACACTTTTATTGTTTTATTGTGTTAGTATTGTCTTAGTGCTTAAACACAATGCATTTTCACTTAACCCTGTGTATATTTCACTAAAGCTCGTCAATAGTTTAATGAAATCTACATTTTTCAAAGGTGTTAACAATAGTTTAAAATGTATCTTCATATATATATCTGGATTGGGTTATCATAACAACTAGTGGTGTATTATAACAAATAGCAAAAAAGAATACAACAATGTGAAAACAAATTTAAATGTATTGTGCTTGTCACATCACTAGAAAAGTGACATCAAATCCCAATATAGAAACAGCTTTTATTTTACCAATGCACTGATAAAAAAAGGGTAAAGGTCCTTTACTGAACCTGTAAAACATGATTCAAAGGATGTAATTCACAGACAGTTAGCTTGAGAAGATCCATTGGGAAATGTACAATGTTTAAAGGTATTTGCAAAGCCAGAGGCAAGCAAGAGTTTCATGTTCAAGCCGATTGTAGTGTCATGACCATAAACAAACAGGTGAGAATAAAGGTGTTTACTGTACCATTTATATAACCCATGTAAAGGGACAAGGTTCAATGACACGTGGTTGATGGAAATCATTTCATAACCCCTAGAGGCCTTGAGGCGTTTGCTGTAAAATCTCTGTAGAGTGTCATATATTACATGTGTTTCACGAGGATGTCACTGAATAACATGGGGAACACGGAACAGATTAAAAGATGACATTTTAGCTTGTGTTCAAAGTAGAAAACTTTTTTTATCAATAAAGATATATGGCTATAATAATTGATGCTCTATTGTGATAGTTCTTGTGCAGGGAACTACAGTATATGTGAATGCACCCATAATAGCAATATCAATACACACAGTAGCTTGTAAAACGTATACAAGTAAACTCTCCCTGCACTACCAAGGACAGAATGCAGCGCGTTTAGAATTATCCCTTTAAAATGGCATTTGGTTTGATCTTGTAGCAGGTATTTTAACACAATCAACCCTGTCTAAATGCCTTTCTTTAAATACTGTGTAGCACTATTCATGAAACTCTCCCTCCACTATCAAGGACAGATAGCAGTGGTTTTAGAATTAGCTCTTTAAAATTGCAGTTGGTTTGGTCTTGCAGCAGATAATTAAATGCAATCAACCATGCCTAAATTCCAAATGCTTTTTTTAAACATGCTTTACCCTACTCCAGATATTTCCCCTGTCCTATGCACAGCTGTTAGTGATTTACCTCTGAAAATGGCTGTGTATTTAATCTTCCATCGGGTCCTGGTATGCAGTAACACACTGCAATTTCTCCAACAGCAGCACTCCCTTCACTCTCACCGGATTTATAGACCTGAGGACATGATCTGGCCAGCCAATCACAATGATGCCAGTAGCAAAGAGCCCAGCAAACAATCCCAGAATGTTTAATGGTTGAAAATCAGGCACCAAACCTACGGGGTGGGGGAATCGAATCTCTCAAGGTGAGGACCAAAATACTTGTTGGGTAAGGAATATTTTGAATACGGTACTCTTAGGGCACGTAATGAAAAGTGCTGAATATATTTGCTCATCACTAATGTTGATATATCAAATAAAATCTGAATAAAATATATTTAAGTTTGTGAGTGTAATGGGAAGAAATGTGGAAAAGACCATGAGGTAGCTAAAAATGTTGGCACTATAGATTACAGACTAATAATGATATAAATGCATATTGTGGCAGCATGGTGGCTCAATAGTTAGCTCTGCAGTCTTGCAGCTCTGGGATACTGGGTTTAAATCCTACTAAAGACAACATCTGCAAACAGCTTGTATGTTCTCGCCATGCTTGCATGGGTTTCCTTCAAAGACATACTGATAGGTAATTTAGATTCTGAGCCCTAATGAGGACAGTTTTCACGTTGGTAAAGTGCTGTGGACTTAGCGCTGTATAAGGCCCCTTTCACACGTCAGTGATTCTGGTACATTTGTGCTTTTTTTAAAACATACCAGAATCACTGACATACGCAGACCCATTATAATGAATGGGTCTGCTCACACGTCAGTGATTTTTCACTGCATGTGTCTCTGTGCGGCGTACCCACGTGTGCGTGATTGCCGCACGGAGACATGTCCATTTTTTTCTGGCATCACTGATGTTCCACGGACCACGCAGTGGTGTGGTCCGTGAAACACGTGCCAGAAAAAAACGTACTTTTAAAATAAAAATCATTTTTACTCACCCGGCGTCCAGCGATGTCCTCTGCAGCCCGTGCAGCTTGCTGCTTCTGAGCCGGCTCATTATTGTCGCGCATATTCATTATGCGCGACACAGCAGACCCGGAAGCAGCTGCTGCGGGGGTCACCGCCGGCTGGATGCTGCACCGCGGGAGCGATCAGCACCATAGACAGCGGGAGCGCACACAGGTGAGTTGTTTTCTAAGTGCAATCACGGGCCACGTAGAACGGAGCCCGGATTGCACTTAGACAACCCACGTGTGCCGTGAATCACGGCACACGCAGGGACATGTGCGTGTTTTACACGCCAGTGAAAAACGTCACTGTTTTTCACTGACGTGTGAAACGGGCCTAAGTGAGTAAAACAAATAAATCTTTTAAAGCTATTATGAATGAGTTACATGACAAGGCTGCTCTTTTAATTTATTTACACAACTTTACATTACTATTAAGCTTCTTTTGTAATTCAAATTCGTCATCTTTGCTAAATTTCTCCCCAAAAAATGTTTGATGGTGAAAATCTTCAATACTGGGAAGCTTGTAAAATACACATGTGGAGAGGAGGGAAAGAGAACCCGACCGACCATAAGAGCTCACACTTTACAAACAAGAAAGTAAGTACTGTATTCTGCTGACCATAAGAGCTTACCAATTCAAAGCAAAAGAAGGGGGATGAGAGAGGATCTTGCTGTCTTTAAGAGTTTACATTTTATGAGAGAGAGGATCCTGCTGACCATAAGAATTTACACTCCACAAGAGAGAGAAGACCCTGCTAACCATAAGAGTTTACACGCTACAGGAGGGAGAGAAAGGACCCCACTGATCGTAAAAGCATACACTCTACTGGCGATAGAGGACCCCACTGACAATAACAGCTTACAACTTCCAGGCAAAACATTGTGACAGAGAGAGGAAGAAAGAGGAAGAAAGAGGGGAAGAAAGAGAACCCCATTGATACCCAGTGACTCTGGAGATGGAATAGTACTCTACTACAGACAAACTGTGATTGTTCAAGTACTTAACATCACTGTACAAAATATAATAATCCATAGGATGTCAGAGCAGCAAGCATTATAGGGAATCCCAAGCAACAAAGAAAGCCATGGACCCCATAGGGGGGAGGGGCGACATGACCAGAGGGAAGGGAGGGAGTGAGGGGTTAATAAAGTTATAATGAGGGGCATTATGGGAAGGTATAGGGGATTGGTGGAAAGGATCCCTGTAGAGGAGGGGGGGGAGTATAAAAGCGATGAGGGAGGGTCTTACCTCCCCTTTTGGACTCCGGACGGTGACAGATTGAGAGACCCAGGACCAGGACCACAAGGACCAGCATGGCGGACCTCCAGGAGCTGGATCGGCTGATTAGAGCGTCGATGGCGGTGCACGGGGCCCAGGCAGTGCAATCCCACGTCAGGGCTGCCTGTGTGTCCCCGTCGGCACCTGCCCCTCGCTCCCCCTCTAGACGCGGGCGGCGTTCGAGGCCCCCGCTCAGGTACTCTCCGGGCGCAGGGGGGGCGAGGAGGCCCAGTGAGAGCCCCCCTCGGGACCCTCCGCGGCGGGGCGGGCGGCAGCAGCTTCCAGCGTCTGCCCCGGCCGCCGGGAGGAATCTCCGACGCGGCCGCGACGGCCGAGAAGGGGGCGTGGCCAGCCCGGGGCCTTCTTCCTGTCTCAGGCCTCGGGCTGGAGTGCAGAGCCCAGCGGCGTCTCCCGGCCGGGAGCGAGCCCGGCGATGGAATGAGGCCAGCGGTGGCCTGGATGGAGGCGGGCCCGGCCTGGGGCCTACTTCCGGTCCCAGGCCGCGGGCTCGAGTGAACAGGCCGGCGGCAGCCCGGGGACCGGGCCGTGCCCAGCATGAACTGGAGGCACGGAGAGGGGGCGTGTCCAGCCTGGGGCCTGCTCTGGACGCCGGGCCCCCGGCGGCGAGGCACGTCCCGGCGGCTGCTTCTGACCAGGAGTGGGCCCGGCTTGTGATGGAGGCCAGCAGTACCCCCCGGGGACGTTGGGGGGGCCGGGCGCAGGCAGCCAGCAGGGGGACCGGTGTGGGCAGGCGCCACCCGGATACCTGCACGGCTGCGGAGGAGAGGAGGGACGGTGGGACCCCCGCAGGGCGCGCCAGGTCCCTCAGATCATCAGCTCTGCGCCCGGCGGACGCGGTCTCCCTCGGGGGGGGAGGACCCAGCGGGAGGTCTCGGTCGGAGGCCCGGGGGGGGGAGAACCGGCGGTGGGGAGCCCCCTGAGCTCGGGGAGAGGCTCCTCCAGGAAGAGGACTCGGTCGGCGGCGGCCCAGGGGACAGGACGGTCTTGTGGGCTGTCGCCGCAAAGAAAGCAGCGGACGCCCACCGCCAGTGCCCACGCGGCTGCCCAGGAGGGTGGCTGTGGTGGAGGGGGCACATCGGCTGCGTCCTCTGGAGCTGGGACGGTGGAGGACGGCTACAGCGAAGAGGAAGAAGGAGCCCTCAGGTCGGGGGACGAATTAGAGGAGCCGATGGCGGACGACATCGCAGTATCGAATTCCGTCTCCGCGTCACGGTCGGGTGAGCTAGCCGTGGATTCGGCATTGCTTGCGGCGCGGGGTGCGGGTGCTGGGGAGGTGGCTGCGGGCACGGCAGCGCCAGAGGGGTCAGTTTTGCTTAGTCAGTTGCTGGGGTTTTTGCAGGGTTTAGCGCGAGCGCCGGCGGCGGCGGCGGCCTGGACAGGGTCGGCGGTGGATGGCGCGGCGGCGGCGAGCGGCGAGAAGGTGCCGGTGGGGGCGGGTGTAGGTAGCGGAGTAGTGGAGCCTGCAGGCGATAAAGCGGGAGAAAAGGAGAAGGAGAAGGAAGATGAGGTGGTGAGGCTGGATGATAGGGCTAAGAGCGAGGTGTATGTGTGCTTTGAGGGGCCGCTAGGGGCGCACCTCAAAAAAGAGGTGAGGGAAAAAATTTGGAAAGGGGAGTATGTGGAGATATTTTCCCTGCTGCCCCTGGAAAAATTTAACCTAGACAAGGTGAAGCCGAGCGATTCCAAGAAGGAAAAGGAGGAGGAAGAAAAACGCCGTTATAGGCTCATTCCTCGTTCCTTTTCCAATTGGTTGCAGGCGTTCGCAATTTTGGCTAGCGTGGTAGGGGAAAAGGAGCCGGAGCACTGCTCGGCTCTATTCGGCTATATGGATGCAATCGGGGAGGCGTATCGTATGTACGGGGGTTTGGCATGGCTGCGGTATGATGAGAAGTTTAGGCAGCGGAAGGCGTTGCGGCCCGGCATGCGGTGGGACCATAAGGACATTTCCTTATGGATGCGCTTGATGGCGGCCCCGACCCAGCCCTTTCGTGGCGGTGCCGGGGGCACGGGAGCCGGGCCCTCGGGGATCCAGAAAAAGGGATTGTGCTGGCAATTTAACGAAGGCCAGTGCAAATTTGGCGCAGCGTGTAGGTTCAAGCATGAGTGCTCCGGCTGCGGGGGGGGACATAGTTTGTCCAAATGCTTTAAGAAAGGGAGAGGCAAGGCTGGGGACGGGTCTGGAAAAAGGGAGGACGCCGGTGAAAATAGAGGCGATGGCGCCGTTTTTAAGTAGGTACCCGGACGGGGCAGCGGCGTCGCTTTTGCGGTTTGGTTTTTTGTACGGTTTTTGGATTCCGTCGGCGGTTGAGGCATTGCCTCCGGTTTGTCGCAACTTACGGTCGGCAAGGGACCACCCTATGGTTGTGGGTGAGAAGTTGGGTAAAGAGGTTGAGCTGGGCAGGATGGGGGGCCCATTTGAGAGCCCTCCGTGCAGTAATTTGGTGGTGTCCCCGCTGGGGGTGGTGCCAAAGAAGGAGCCGAATAAATTTCGGCTCATTCATCATCTTTCATTTCCGGAGGGGTCGTCTGTGAATGACGGCATTGCGCCGGAATTGTCGGCGGTGTACTACGTCTCGTTCGACAAAGCGTTGGACTTGGTACGGGCGGCAGGACGCGGTGCATTGATGGCAAAGGCGGATGTAGAATCGGCGTTTCGTTTGTTGCCGGTGCATCCGGAGAGTCAGCACCTTCTGGGTTGCTGGTGGAACGGGAAGTTTTATGTTGATCGTTGTTTGCCCATGGGCAGCTCGATTTCTTGTTCATATTTTGAGGCTTTTAGCTCCTTTGTTGAGTGGGTGGTGCGGGACGTGTCCGGCTTGTCGTCCATTATTCATTATTTGGATGATTTTCTGTGTGTTGGTCCGGCGGGTTCCATGGTTTGCGCTGGTTTGTTGTTCGCCTTGCAGAGAGTGGCGGATCGGTTCGGGATCCCTTTGGCGCAGGGAAAAACGGAGGGGCCGGCGCCGGTTATGCGGTTCCTGGGGATTGAAATCGACTCGCTGGCCATGGAATGTAGGTTGCCAGAGGACAAGATTGTGGATTTGCGGAGTGCGGTGGCAAGAATGCTGGCAGCAAAAAAAGTGCGGCTTAAGGTGGTACAGTCTTTGCTTGGAAAGCTGAATTTTGCATGCAGGATTATGCCGATGGGGCGTGTTTTCGCCAGGAGGTTGGCGGCAGCTACGGCAGGCGTACGGTCATCGGCGCATTTCGTGCGGGTCACGCGGGAGATCAAGGCAGACTTGTTGGTTTGGGACGTCTTCTTGCGACATTTTAACGGCCGCACTTTGTGGTTGAAGAAGGTGGTGCCCAATGATGCTCTGGAACTATATACGGATGCGGCCGGGTCGGCGGGTTTCGGAGCCATTTTTCAGGGTCATTGGTGTGTGGGAAGGTGGCCTGAGGATTGGCGACAGGGTGGCCTTGTCAAAAATCTGGCCCTGCTCGAGTTGTTTCCAATAGTGGTGGCGGTGGAGTTGTGGGGGTCGCAATTTTCGGGACGTAAGGTGTGCTTCCATTGCGATAATCAGGCAGTTGTACATGCAATCTACAGCTTGTCAGCAAAATCTGGACCTGTAGTGGCATATTTGCGGCATTTGGTGCTCAAGTGTTTGTTGTGGAATATTCATGTGGTTGCAAAACATGTGCCGGGGGTGGATAACGGGGTGGCTGACGCTTTATCTCGTTTTCAGTTCCACAGGTTTCGGGAGTTACTGCCGGGGGCGGACGAGGTCGGAGCGGTGTGCCCAGAGGAATTGTGGAGCCTGGTGAGGCAGTGATTGCGGGTTTGATTAGGAATTCGGTGACTGAGGTGACTTGGTGCCGTTATGCTAAGGTGTGGGTTGAGTGGCAGGCAGTGCTGGGTGAGATGTTTGGTAACGGGCGAGCGGATTATTTACTGGCGCTCTTGGCATTGGTGAGTGAGGATTTTAGGGCTGGGAGGTCAGCGTCGGCGGTGGCGATTAGGGTGGCGGCCGTGGCTTTCTGGTTAAAGGTTAGGGGTGAGCAGGACGTTTCAAGGGACTTTCGGGTACGGCAAGCCTTGAAAGGTTTTCGGAAAGGGGTGAAGGTGCGGGACACTAGGCGGCCCATTTCGTTGGACTTGTTACGGCGTTTGGTGGATGGTTTGCAGGGCATTTGTGTCTCAGCGTATGAGACAGTGTTGTTTAAAACTGCTTTCGTGTTGGCTTTTTTCGGGGCTTTTCGGATAGGAGAATTGGTGAGCCCGTCAAGGGTGATTGGGGGTGGTTTGCTATTCGAGGATGTGTCGGTAGTGGGACGGAGAGTGGAGTGTCGGCTTCGGCGGTCCAAGACGGACCAGATGGGTCGGGGCAGGTTGGTAGTGTTGTATGCGGTGCAAGGGGATGGCTTGTGCCCGGTGCAGGTGGTGAGTCAGTTTTGTGGTCTGCGGGGCGGTCTTCCGGGCCCGCTGCTACGTCACGAGGACGGGGCTTGGTTGTCTCGTTATCAGTTTGTGGCAGTGCTGAGGAGTTGTTTGCGCTGGGCGGGTGAGCGCCCAGAGGATTACGGGTCCCATTCGTTCAGGATTGGGGCGGCTACCGAGGCTTCTCGTTGGGGTCTTGGAGATGACATGGTGAGACGGATTGGTCGGTGGGAGTCCTCTCGTTTTCGTGGTTATGTGCGCCCGCAGTTATTATCTCGTTGAGGGCTCTGGTGGGGAGTTGTTTGTTCTGCCGTTAGGTTTTGTTGTTCTTTGTGGCAATCTGGAATGCTGGTGTTGTTGTTAAAATTGTTTCCTTTATTGTAGGAGTGTGTCTGATCTGGATCCTGGGGCACTCGTTCGTTTTTTGGGGGGCCCGTCGGGCCGACGCTCGCCCGAATGGTCGGCAGTTGGGTCTGGACAGGTCGCTGGCATCGGTCAAGTGGATTGGAGTGCGGGGCATGGAATGGAGCAGGGTCGTGCCGGAATTCGAGTACTATTGCAGGATGGACAGACCCCCGAACGTGTTGGTTTTGCACGTGGGGGGTAATGACCTGGGTTCGCGGGCATCCCGCGATCTGATTCGGGACATTAAGATCGACCTACTGCGGTTATGGGCAAGGTATCCGGGCCTGATAGTGGTGTGGTCGGATATTGTGGCCAGATTATGGTGGAGGGGGGCCCGGTCGGTTGAGAAGATTAATCGCGCCCGGGCACAAGTGAACAGGGTGGTTGCGCGTTTCGTGCGGAGAAACGGCGGCGTGGTGGTGAGGCATGTGGACCTGGAATCGGCGAAGTGGCAGTTTCGGAGAGGTGATGGGGTTCATCTTAATGACATTGGTTCTGATTTATGGGCCCTGGGTTTGCGGGATGGTGTGGAGCAAGCCTTGGGCGTGTGGCGGGTCCAGGCCATGTAAGGTGTCACGTGTCCTGTCCTGTGGCGGGGGTAGGTCTGGTCCAGAAGCGGTTGGAAGGGATTTGTAGCTGGACCGAGAGGCACTGTCTTGGTATGGTGTCTCTGGGTTCCGGGAAATTGCAGGCACGGGGTTCTGCAAAGTTGGGGGGTATTAATCCGTGGGGTGATTAATACCTCATCTCTGGGTCGGAGTGTTGTGGCCAGGGATATTGGTGTAGGAAAGGGTTTCTGGACCGGGCCTACATAGGGTTTCATGTACCGTTTATTATTATGTGTTACCTATTATTGTGTGTTTGGGGTCGCCCGTTGGACGGCGCCCCCTTTCTGGTAGTATGTTAATAATAGGTAATAAAGGCTGCTGTGGCCAATTTGTTTAACCAAGTCGCATGCAGTCGGTGTATTATTTTTAGGTTAAGTTTTAAGGGGGTATAGTAACCATCACGACCGGAAATCCTTCCTCAGTGGTCAAGAAAGCCATGGACCCCATAGGGGGGAGGGGCGACATGACCAGAGGGAAGGGAGGGAGTGAGGGGTTAATAAAGTTATAATGAGGGGCATTATGGGAAGGTATAGGGGATTGGTGGAAAGGATCCCTGTAGAGGAGGGGGGGGGGAGTATAAAAGCGATGAGGGAGGGTCTTACCTCCCCTTTTGGACTCCGGACGGCGACAGATTCCCGCCCACCCTCCCCTTTTTTGTGTTTGTGAGTTTGTTTAACTATGTTCAAAAAAAAAAGAAAAAACAAGAAGACAACAAGGAATTGTTATAAAAGGGATGTATGTTTTGTCGCAGCAGCGGGGGTAGGTCTGGTCCAGAAGCGGTTGGAAGGGATTTGTAGCTGGACCGAGAGGCACTGTCTTGGTATGGTGTCTCTGGGTTCCGGGAAATTGCAGGCACGGGGTTCTGCAAAGTTTGGGGGGTATTAATCCGTGGGGTGATTAATACCTCATCTCTGGGTCGGAGTGTTGCGGCCAGGGATATTGGTGTAGGAAAGGGTTTCTGGACCGGGCCTACATAGGGTTTCATGTACCGTTTATTATTATGTGTTACCTATTATTGTGTGTTTGGGGTCGCCCGTTGGACGGCGCCCCCTTTGTGGTAGTATGTTAATAATAGGTAATAAAGGCTGCTGTGGCCAATTTGTTTAACCAAGTCGCATGCAGTCGGTGTATTATTTTTAGGTTAAGTTTTAAGGGGGTATAGTAACCATCACGACCGGAAATCCTTCCTCAGTGGTCATGCAAAATGACATTTGCCTTATCTCTGATGTGTGGGAAATGGTGGCATGCAAAGTTTTTTTATTCTTTGCAAACCTTGAATCAAATTTAAAAATGTTTTGATTTCCATGAAACTGACATTTCAGGAAATTCAAAATTTGACTTGAACTAGATTATCTGTGAATCAACCCACTCAGGGCTGCCACCAGTAGTTTCAGGGCCCCTTACTGGCAACATTTTTGGCCACCTTGAGACTCTGCATAGGCTCCACCCAAGCTCTGCCTCCACCCGTTAAATCTTCCAGTCTCACCGCCACTTTTGGAAAAACTCTACTTCTGCAAACTGTCTTCAACAATCACACATTAAGGCCGGCGTCATACAGGACGATCCTACCCGCCCCTGTCATTTGTGCGTCATGGGCAATTAGTTGCCCGTGGCGCACAAAGTCGTTAACCCCCTGTCACACGCACTTACCTCCCGGACGACCTCGCTGTGGGCGGCGAAAATCCACTTCCTGAAGGGGGACGGACGTTCCGCGTCACAGCGACGTCACACAGCGGCCGACCAATAGAAGCGGAGGGGCGGAGATGAGCGGGATGTAAACATCCTGCCCACCTCCTTCCTTCCGCATAGCCAGCGGGATGCAGGTAAGCTGTGTTCATCGTTCCCGGGGTGTCACACGGAGCGATGTGTGCTGCCCCGGGTACGATGAACAACTGGCGCAGAAGAAACGACTTTTTGAAAATGAGCGACGTGTCAACGAGCAACGATAACGTGAGTATTTTTGCTCGTTCACCATCGCTCTTAGCTGTCACACGCTACGATATATCAAACGATGCCGGATGTGCGTCATTTATGACATGACCCCGCCGACATATTGCCCGATATATCGTACCGATTGACGCCGGCATAACAGGTGTTTGGCTCTGTTATGCAGTGTAGTCGTCATTCTGGCAGCCTGATAAAGGCTGCATGCACTGTTTTTCGGGTTACTAAAATGATAAGCCCTGGAAGGAATGTATATATACAGTATATATATATATATATATATATATATATATATATATATATATATATATATTCCTTCCGGGGCTTATCGTTTTAGTACATATATATATTTTAGTGGTTGTAGCTGCATGTGTATATAATAGGGTGACATGATGGCTTAGTGGTTAGCATTGCAGCGCTGGGGACCTGGGTTCAATTCCCGCCAAGGACAACATCTACAAGGGATTTGTATGTCCTCTTTGTGTTTGCATAGGTTTCTTCCGACACTCCAAAAAAAACCAAAATGTACAGATAGGGAATAATTAGGCTGCTGTGTACCAGCAGTGGTACAGGAAGAAGTCGGTATCGTTCAAGAAAAAGATGATTTTCGTGCAGGACAATTCTCCATCACATGCATCCAACAACTCCACAGCATGGCTGGCCAGTAAAGGTCTAAAAGATGAGAAAATGACATGGCCCCCTTGTTCACCTGATCTAAACCCCATAGGGAACCTGTGGTCTCTCATAAAATGTAAGATCTACAGGGAAGGAAAACAGTACACCTCACGGAACAGTGTCTGGGAGGCTGTGGTGGCTGCTGCATGCAATGTTGATCGTAAACAGATCCAGCAACTGACAGAATGTATGGATAAAAGGCTGTTGATTGTCATCATAAAGAAAGGTGGCTGAATTGGTCACTAATTTTTTGAGTTTTGTTTTTGCATGTCAGAAATGTTTGTTTCTAAATTTTGTCCAGTTATATTAGTTTACCTGGTGAAAATAAACAAGTGAGATGGGAATATATTTGGTTTTTATTAAGTTGCCTAATAATTCTGCATAGTAATAGTTACCTGCACAAACAGATATCCTCCTACACAACTCTACTACATGCACATATAGACACACAGCTCTACAACATGTACATATAGACATTCATAGCTCTACTACATTCCCACTACATGCACATATAGACACACACAGTTCTACTACATGCACATATAGACAAACACAACTCTACTATATTAATACTATGTACATATGTAGACACACAACTTTACTACATGCACACTACATGTACATATAAACACATACAGCTCTACAACATGCACATATAGACATACACAGCTCTACTACATACATACTATATGCACATATAGACAAACACAGCTGCATTACATAAACAGTACATGCACATATAGACACACACAACTTTACTACATGAACATATAGACACACACAGTCTTGCTATATAAAACTTTTCCTTACACACACTATACATTACTTTACAGTTCCCCATTGGTGCAGAGCAGACAAGGAGCCACTGAGACCTGCACAAAGGCTGCAGCAGTAGAGCAGCTGAATGATCTTCCAAACCACCTTTCTGGTCATGTGAGCAAGCACACAATTAGTCACATGACCTGAAAGGTTCTAAATTTCCTCATGCAGAAGGTTCTTGCAGCCTCTGATCTGGTAGCTTCCTCTAATTGTCTGCATCGATCACATAAATCAGTGCAGAGCAGGAGATATGGTGGCTCTCTATGAGCCGACCAGGCCCCCTTCTTTACTTCTGCTCCAGGGTCCCATACACTAGTAAGGGCAAAAATGTCCTGCTGGCGGCCCTGAATCCTCTCATCTCTAAATATCCCCCTCCCTGATATGGCTTTAGTAAACTGAGATATAAAGAGCTGATATTTTCAGACTTAACTCATAAAACAAGAACTTTGCAAACCCAGTTGTCTTCATAACTAAGTACAGGACTTATAGTATTACTCACTTACTGCTGTAAAGGATTTCTAGTCTTTTAGCAACTTTTATCTGGTTACCTGTGATTCGCAAGACCTGCATTGATAGGTTGCATGACACTTTCTTTTGTGCATGTATACATAGCTTCAGCTGAGACTATCCCAAGAATTCTTCTTTGTACAAACTCAGGTTAAAGATTCCTGGGAGTTGTAGTCTGTACAAAAAAATAGGGCAGTGGGAAAAAAAATACATGTACACGACACGACAAGACATGTATCGATCACTTTGTTGCCATGGTCACAGACTTGACGAACCATGGTGGTGACTGGGTGAGGGACCAGAAAAAAATGAGATGGTTGACTCTTAGAAAATCGAAATGAGCTGGCAGTCTATAAACTGTCACTAATTATTAATTTCATCTTTGGTCTAAAATAAGGGGTTTTGTTTAGAGATGAAAGGATCCATGGATGTTTGATTTTGCTGGGTTTGGCCAGATTTTAGCTAAAAGGCTGGTTCGGGACCCAGACATGACTTGAACGTGACCTCAGACCCTGAACCCCATAAAAGTCAATGGCGACTTAAACTTAGGTGCTGTAAAATGACTGTAAAATGGCCATTGTAAGGGCTACATGGAAGCAAAATGGGGGTAAAAGCAGAACAATTGCCCTGCAAACAAATTTGGATAGGGAATAAGTAAACAGAAAAAATGATGTGAGGTCTCCTCTCTTTTTGATAACCAGTGCAGTCTTAGCTGTCTGCAGGGGTGGGATTCAAATTTTTAACAGGTTATCTGTAAACCCCGCCCAGTTGAAAATCACACCCATTCTGTAACCACACTTATTGTGTTAGCCACACCCATTTATACTCACTTTCCTCAACCAAAAAAATACAAGTAATTTAAAGTAAAATCTCTTTCCCCTTCTTCCCCTCCTATACCTTTACTCCCCTGTCCAGTATCAGTTTTTCCAGTCACTGTCAGTCTTATTGTATTAAACGGTTTTTCTACAATATTTAAAAATTATTACTAAAGGAGCCCTGCTAAAATTGGAACGGACGACCTTCCCCATACAGATCTCATCCCATGTGGCTGCTTTCCCCATACAGATCCCATCCCATCATAGCCTCTTTTCCCAGCAGATCTTATCCCATGTTCACCTTTTCCCCTGCAGATCTAGTCCCCTATGGCTCCTTTTCCCATATAGTTTCCATCTTATGTGGCTCCTTTTCCCATATAGCTCCCATCTTATGCGGCCTCCTCTTCCAATATAGCTCCCATCTTATAGCTCCCATCTTATGTGGCCTCCTCTCCCCATATAGTTCCTATTTACGCAGCCTCCTCTCTCCATATAGCTCCCATCTTATGTGGTCTCCTCTCCCCATATAGCTCCTATCTTATGTGGCCTCCTCTCCCCATATAGCTCCCATCTTATGTGGCCTCCTCTCCCCATATAGCTCCCATCTTATGTGGCCTCCTCTCCCCATATAGCTCCCATCTATGCAGCCTCCTCTCCATATAGCTCCCATCTTATGTGGCTTCCTCTCCCCATATAGCTCCCATCTTATGTGGCCTCCTTTCCCCATATAGCTCCCATCTTATGTGGCCTCCTCTCCCCATACAGCTTCCATCTATGCAGCCTCCTCTCCCCATATAGCTCCCATCTTTATGCGGCCTCCTCTCCCCATATAGCTCCAATCTTTATGCTGCTTCCTCTCCCCATATAGCCCCATCTATGCAGCCTCCTCTCCCCATGTAGCTCCCATCTTTATGCGACCCTTCACCCTGCATCTTTGGCTCACTGAGCACTTACCTGATCCAAGAACCGGTGGCCTCTACTCTGTCTTCTGTCCTCTGCGGCACTCTCTAAGCACTCTGACGCTGACAGATGGTAGCAGAATGAGCTACCTCCTCACACTGCAATGAACTCTGCAGCGTCAGCGCGTCCCTGCACTAGTGTTGAGCCACCCCCCCTAGTGTTCAAGTTCGGTTCGGTTCGTCGAATGGCAGGTGTGTTCGGTAGAGATGAGCGAACCGGTCGCGGTTCGGCTCGAGGTTGGTTCGCTGAACGGACCTCCCGTTCGAGTTCGGTTCGTCGAACGTTCGACGAACCGAACTCGAACTGCATAGGAAACAATGGCAGGCAATCACAAACACAGAAAAACACCTAGAAAACACCCTCAAAGGTGTCCTAAAGGTGACAAACAACTCAAACACATTGGAAAGTGACAAGGACATATACTCATGCGAAAACAAAACAGCTGGACAAGGAAAAAGAGGAGGACACACAGATATAGGCATGGCACGCCCTTCTAAAATCATGTAAAACACCGCAAGGTGACTCCAAGCGGAGTCTCCCTTTTTTCCAAAAATTGGGCCACACACACACCCACCCCTTCAGTGGCAGCAGTTGTGCCCCAGTTGTACACTTCACAGCTACATTTGCATCAAGCACATTCAAAAATACGCCATTCTTATCCATCCCCAGGATGACACCGGGGTAGGTAGCAAAGTCTTTGCTGACCCATGACTTGTTCATCTTGGCTTCTTTTAAAAACAATGTAAGCAAGGGTTACTCCAAGCGGAGTCTCCCTTTTTTCCAAAAATTGGGCCACACAGACACCCACCCCATCAGTGGCAGCACTTGGGCCCTAGTTGCAAACAGGATGTTTTGATTTGCATCAAGCACATTCAAAAATACGCCATTCTTATCCGTCCACAGGATGACACCGGGGTAGGTAGCAAAGTATTTCCTGATCCCAGCTCTGTTCATCTTGGCTTCTTTTAAAAACACAGCAAGCAAGGGTTACTCCAAGCGGAGTCTCCCTTTTTTTCCCAAAATTGGGCCCCACACACCCACCCATTCAGTGGCAGCAGTTGTGCCCCAGTTGTACACTTCACAGCTACATTTGCATCAAGCACATTCAAAAATACGCCATTCTTATCCGTTCCCAAAATGACACCGGGGTAGGTAGCAAAGTCTTTCCTGATACCAGCTCTGTTCATCTTGGCTTCTTTTAAAAACACATCAAGCAAGGGTTACTCCAAGCGGAGTCTCCCTTTTTTCCAAAAATTGGGCCACACAGACACCCACCCCATCAGTGGCAGCACTTGGGCCCTAGTTGAAAACAGGATGTTTTGATTTGCATCAAGCACATTCCAAAATACGCCATTCTTATCCGTCCCCAGGATGACACCGGGGTAGGTAGCAAAGTATTTCCTGATCCCAGCTCTGTTCATCTTGTCTTCTTTTAAAAACAATGTAAGCAAGGGTTACTCCAAGCGGAGTCTCCCTTTTTTCCAAAAATTGGGCCACACAGACACCCACCCCATCAGTGGCAGCACTTGGGCCCTAGTTGCAAACAGGATGTTTTGATTTGCATCAAGCACATTCAAAAATACGCCATTCTTATCCGTCCCCAGGATGACACCGGGGTAGGTAGCAAAGTCTTTCCTGATCCCAGCTCTGTTCATCTTGGCTTCTTTTAAAAACACATCAAGCAAGGGTTACTCCAAGCGGAGTCTCCCTTTTTTCCAAAAATTGGGCCACACAGACACCCACCCCATCAGTGGCAGCACTTGGGCCCTAGTTGCAAACAGGATGTTTTGATTTGCATCAAGCACATTCAAAAATACGCCATTCTTATCCGTCCCCATGATGACACCGGGGTAGGTAGCAAAGTATTTCCTGATCCCAGCTCTGTTCATCTTGTCTTCTTTTAAAAACAATGTAAGCAAGGGTTACTCCAAGCGGAGTCTCCCTTTTTTCCAAAAATTGGGCCACACAGACACCCACCCCATCAGTGGCAGCACTTGGGCCCTAGTTGCAAACAGGATGTTTTGATTTGCATCAAGCACATTCCAAAATACGCCATTCTTATCCGTCCCCAGGATGACACCGGGGTAGGTAGCAAAGTATTTCCTGATCCCAGCTCTGTTCATCTTGGCTTCTTTTAAAAACACATCAAGCAAGGGTTACTCCAAGCGGAGTCTCCCTTTTTTTCCAAAAATTGGGCCCCACACACCCACCCATTCAGTGGCAGCAGTTGTGCCCCAGTTGTACACTTCACAGCTAGATTTGCATCAAGCACATTCCAAAATACGCCATTCTTATCCGTCCCCAGGATGACACCGGGGTAGGTAGATAAAGTCTTTCCTGATCCCAGCTCTGTTCATCTTGGCTTCTTTTAAAAACACAGCAAGCAAGGGTTACTCCAAGCGGAGTCTCCCTTTTTTTCCAAAAATTGGGCCACACAGACAACCACCCCATCAGTGGCAGCACTTGGGCCCTAGTTGCAAACAGGATGTTTTGATTTGCATCAAGCACATTCAAAAATACGCCATTCTTATCCGTCCCCATGATGACACCGGGGTAGGTAGCAAAGTATTTCCTGATCCCAGCTCTGTTCATCTTGTCTTCTTTTAAAAACAATGTAAGCAAGGGTTACTCCAAGCGGAGTCTCCCTTTTTTCCAAAAATTGGGCCACACAGACACCCACCCCATCAGTGGCAGCACTTGGGCCCTAGTTGCAAACAGGATGTTTTGATTTGCATCAAGCACATTCCAAAATACGCCATTCTTATCCGTCCCCAGGATGACACCGGGGTAGGTAGCAAAGTATTTCCTGATCCCAGCTCTGTTCATCTTGGCTTCTTTTAAAAACACATCAAGCAAGGGTTACTCCAAGCGGAGTCTCCCTTTTTTTCCAAAAATTGGGCCCCACACACCCACCCATTCAGTGGCAGCAGTTGTGCCCCAGTTGTACACTTCACAGCTAGATTTGCATCAAGCACATTCCAAAATACGCCATTCTTATCCGTCCCCAGGATGACACCGGGGTAGGTAGATAAAGTCTTTCCTGATCCCAGCTCTGTTCATCTTGGCTTCTTTTAAAAACACAGCAAGCAAGGGTTACTCCAAGCGGAGTCTCCCTTTTTTTCCAAAAATTGGGCCACACAGACACCCACCCCATCAGTGGCAGCACTTGGGCCCTAGTTGAAAACAGGATGTTTTGATTTGCATCAAGCACATTCAAAAATACGCCATTCTTATCCGTCCCCAGGATGACACCGGGGTAGGTAGCAAAGTATTTCCTGATCCCAGCTCTGTTCATCTTGGCTTCTTTTAAAAACACATCAAGCAAGGGTTACTCCAAGCGGAGTCTCCCTTTTTTTCCAAAAATTGGGCCCCACACACCCACCCATTCAGTGGCAGCAGTTGTGCCCCAGTTGTACACTTCACAGCTAGATTTGCATCAAGCACATTCCAAAATACGCCATTCTTATCCGTCCCCAGGATGACACCGGGGTAGGTAGATAAAGTCTTTCCTGATCCCAGCTCTGTTCATCTTGGCTTCTTTTAAAAACACAGCAAGCAAGGGTTACTCCAAGCGGAGTCTCCCTTTTTTTCCAAAAATTGGGCCACACAGACACCCACCCCATCAGTGGCAGCACTTGGGCCCTAGTTGCAAACAGGATGTTTTGATTTGCATCAAGCACATTCAAAAATACGCCATTCTTATCCGTCCCCATGATGACACCGGGGTAGGTAGCAAAGTATTTCCTGATCCCAGCTCTGTTCATCTTGGCTTCTTTTAAAAACACAGCAAGCAAGGGTTACTCCAAGCGGAGTCTCCCTTTTTTTCCAAAAATTGGGCCACACAGACACCCACCCCATCAGTGGCAGCACTTGGGCCCTAGTTGAAAACAGGATGTTTTGATTTGCATCAAGCACATTCCAAAATACGCCATTCTTATCCGTCCCCAGGATGACACCGGGGTAGGTAGCAAAGTATTTCCTGATCCCAGCTCTGTTCATCTTGTCTTCTTTTAAAAACAATGTAAGCAAGGGTTACTCCAAGCGGAGTCTCCCTTTTTTCCAAAAATTGGGCCACACAGACACCCACCCCATCAGTGGCAGCACTTGGGCCCTAGTTGCAAACAGGATGTTTTGATTTGCATCAAGCACATTCAAAAATACGCCATTCTTATCCGTCCCCAGGATGACACCGGGGTAGGTAGCAAAGTCTTTCCTGATCCCAGCTCTGTTCATCCTGGCTTCTTTTAAAAACACATCAAGCAAGGGTTACTCCAAGCGGAGTCTCCCTTTTTTCCAAAAATTGGGCCACACAGACACCCACCCCATCAGTGGCAGCACTTGGGCCCTAGTTGCAAACAGGATGTTTTGATTTGCATCAAGCACATTCAAAAATACGCCATTCTTATCCGTCCCCATGATGACACCGGGGTAGGTAGCAAAGTATTTCCTGATCCCAGCTCTGTTCATCTTGTCTTCTTTTAAAAACAATGTAAGCAAGGGTTACTCCAAGCGGAGTCTCCCTTTTTTCCAAAAATTGGGCCACACAGACACCCACCCCATCAGTGGCAGCACTTGGGCCCTAGTTGCAAACAGGATGTTTTGATTTGCATCAAGCACATTCCAAAATACGCCATTCTTATCCGTCCCCAGGATGACACCGGGGTAGGTAGCAAAGTATTTCCTGATCCCAGCTCTGTTCATCTTGGCTTCTTTTAAAAACACATCAAGCAAGGGTTACTCCAAGCGGAGTCTCCCTTTTTTTCCAAAAATTGGGCCCCACACACCCACCCATTCAGTGGCAGCAGTTGTGCCCCAGTTGTACACTTCACAGCTAGATTTGCATCAAGCACATTCCAAAATA
The DNA here is from genome assembly GCF_048569485.1 of Anomaloglossus baeobatrachus. Classification (NCBI taxonomy): domain Eukaryota; kingdom Metazoa; phylum Chordata; class Amphibia; order Anura; family Aromobatidae; genus Anomaloglossus; species Anomaloglossus baeobatrachus. The sequence goes on from NC_134355.1 coordinate 307,760,650, forward strand.
CGCCATTCTTATCCGTCCCCAGGATGACACCGGGGTAGGTAGATAAAGTCTTTCCTGATCCCAGCTCTGTTCATCTTGGCTTCTTTTAAAAACACAGCAAGCAAGGGTTACTCCAAGCGGAGTCTCCCTTTTTTTCCAAAAATTGGGCCACACAGACACCCACCCCATCAGTGGCAGCACTTGGGCCCTAGTTGCAAACAGGATGTTTTGATTTGCATCAAGCACATTCAAAAATACGCCATTCTTATCCGTCCCCATGATGACACCGGGGTAGGTAGCAAAGTATTTCCTGATCCCAGCTCTGTTCATCTTGTCTTCTTTTAAAAACAATGTAAGCAAGGGTTACTCCAAGCGGAGTCTCCCTTTTTTCCAAAAATTGGGCCACACAGACACCCACCCCATCAGTGGCAGCACTTGGGCCCTAGTTGCAAACAGGATGTTTTGATTTGCATCAAGCACATTCCAAAATACGCCATTCTTATCCGTCCCCAGGATGACACCGGGGTAGGTAGCAAAGTATTTCCTGATCCCAGCTCTGTTCATCTTGGCTTCTTTTAAAAACACATCAAGCAAGGGTTACTCCAAGCGGAGTCTCCCTTTTTTTCCAAAAATTGGGCCCCACACACCCACCCATTCAGTGGCAGCAGTTGTGCCCCAGTTGTACACTTCACAGCTAGATTTGCATCAAGCACATTCCAAAATACGCCATTCTTATCCGTCCCCAGGATGACACCGGGGTAGGTAGATAAAGTCTTTCCTGATCCCAGCTATGTTCATCTTGGCTTCTTTTAAAAACACATCAAGCAAGGGTTACTCCAAGCGGAGTCTCCCTTTTTTTCCAAAAATTGGGCCCCACACACCCACCCATTCAGTGGCAGCAGTTGTGCCCCAGTTGTACACTTCACAGCTAGATTTGCATCAAGCACATTCCAAAATACGCCATTCTTATCCGTCCCCAGGATGACACCGGGGTAGGTAGATAAAGTCTTTCCTGATCCCAGCTCTGTTCATCTTGTCTTCTTTTAAAAACAATGTAAGCAAGGGTTACTCCAAGCGGAGTCTCCCTTTTTTCCAAAAATTGGGCCACACAGACACCCACCCCATCAGTGGCAGCACTTGGGCCCTAGTTGCAAACAGGATGTTTTGATTTGCCTCAAGCACATTCCAAATCCAAAAGCATTTACTCTCCCCAGGATGACACAGGGGTAGTAAATTCCTTCTGGATCCATGACTTGTTCATTTTGATGAACGTCAGTCTGTCCACATTGTCACTGGACATACGCGTGCGCTTATCTGTCAGCACACACCCAGCAGCACTGAATACACGTTCAGAGACAACGCTGGCAGCTGGACACGACAAAATCTCCAAGGCGTAACTGGAGAGCTCTGGCCATTTTTCTATGTTTGAAGCCCAAAAGGAGCAAGGCTCCAGTTGCACAGTCATGGCATCGATGTTCATTTGGAGATACTCCTGTATCATCCTCTCCAGCCGTTGAGTATGTGTCAGACTTGTTGTCTCTGGTGGCCTTGCAAAAGAGGGTCTAAAAAAATTATGAAAAGATTCCATAAAATTGCTGTTACCGGCACCAGATACGGTCCTACTGGTACGGGTAGACTGGTGAAGATGACGAGACCGTCCCATGTTTGTCAAGTTACAACTGGGAGATTCCCTCCCTGCACCTGCACGGTTGTTTGGTGGAAAAGCCGAGCTAAGATCGAGTAACAGCTTCTGCTGATACTCCTGCATACGTGCGTCCCTTTCTATGGCTGGAATTATGTCACAAAATTTGGACTTGTACCGGGGATCTAATAGTGTGGCAATCCAGTAGTCATCATCACTTCTAATTTTGACAATACGACTGTCATGTTGGAGGTAGTGCAACAAGAAGGCACTCATGTGTCTTGCGCAGCCATGCGGACCAAGTCCACGCTGTGTTTGTGGCATAGAGGTGCTACCCGTTCTTTCTTCCTCTGACATCTCCCCCCAACCTCTTTCAACTGAAATTTGACCAAGGTCTCCCTCATCCGCTGAGTCTTCCATGTCCATGGACAGTTCGTCCTCCATTTCTTCATGTTCTCCTGCACCTTGCTCAACATTTCGCCTGCTACTATGCGCCCTTGTCGATCCCTGTTCCCCATGGTCCCATGCCTGCTGCGTTGGTGATGATGAACGTCTGGACCTTGGTGATGTTGTTGTCCCTTGCGCATATGAATCCTCCTGTAGTTCCTCCCCTTCATGTTGTCCCACCCCCTGACTCCGAATAGTGTTTAGCGTGTGCTCCAGCATGTAAATGACTGGAATCGTCATGCTGATAATGGCATTGTCAGAGCTAAACATATTCGTCGCCATGTCGAAACTGTGCAGAAGGGTGCATAGGTCCTTGATCTGAGACCACTCCATCAGGGTGATCTGCCCCACCTCTGCATCTCGTTGGCCCAGGCTATACGTCATGACGTATTGCACCAGGGCTCTGCGGTGCTGCCACAGTCGCTGTAACATGTGGAGAGTTGAATTCCAGCGTGTCGCCACATCGCATTTCAGGCGATGAACCGGCAGGCCGAAAGACTTCTGGAGCGATGCAAGTCGCTCAGCTGCGGCGCTTGAACGCCGGAAGTGAGCAGACAGTTTTCGTGCCCTGTTCAGAAGGCCATCTAGGCCGGGATAGTGTGTTAAAAATTGCTGCACGACAAGGTTCAACACGTGAGCCATACAAGGTACGTGTGTCACCTTGCCCAGGCGAAGGGCCGCACCCAGGTTTGCAGCATTGTCGCACACGGCCTTACCAGGCTGCAGGTTGAGTGGAGACAACCATTTATTAAACTCGGACCGCAGAGCTGACCACAACTCCTCAGCTGTGTGACTCTTATTACCAAGACATGTCAAGCTAAAGACCGCCTGATGCCGTTGCGCTCGGCTGCCAGCATAGTAATGAGCCGTGCGTGATTCCTTCTGCGCAGTGAGAACGCTGGTGGCCTGACCAGGCAGGCTTGGGGCGGAGGTGGAGGACCCAGATGAGGTGGAGGATGCAGAAGCTGTGGCGGAACTTGGACAGACAGAGGATTGACACACAAGTCGTGGGGACGGCAAGACTTGTGCAGCAGACCCTTCACCATCTATCACCATAGTTACCCAGTGCCCAGTCAGCGACATGTAACGTCCCTGTCCATGCTTACTGGTCCAAGTATCGGTGGTGAAATGCACCCGTTGACACACAGAGTTTCTCAAGGAAGCGGTGATGTTGTGTGCGACATGCTGGTGTAGCGCGGGCACACCTTTCTTAGAGAAGTAGTGGCGACTAGGCATCTGGTACTGGGGCACAGCGACAGACATAAGCTCTCTAAAATCATGTGTGTCCACTAGGCGGAAAGGCAGCATTTCGGTAGCCAACAGCTTACAGAGGGATAGAGTCAACCTCTTAGCTTTGTCATGGGTCGGAGGAAGTGGCCTTTTATTTGACCACATCTGAGGGACAGAGATCTGGCTGCTGTGTGTAGACGTTGTTGAGTAGGGTGTCCCTGGAAAAATGCAGGTTTGTGAGGAAAGTTCAGGTGGAGACATGATGTTGCCTTCATCCAACGTTGGTGCTATCGATGTCTGAGAGAGCTGTACACACTCACTTGTTTCCCCTTCCAAACCAACTGACGACCTTACAAGCAAACTGCCTGTTGCGGTTACAGTGGTGGAAGTTTTGCGTGGAAAAACAGGTGTGACAGCTGTCCCCACAGTCCTAGAAGATGAAGAGCGCGCGGATGCACTGGAAGGGGCGGGCGGTGGATGGTTCGCTCCGCTAGCCGGCATTGCAGCACGGTGAGCTTCCCACCGGGACTTATGATATTTATTCATGTGACGATTCATGGAAGAAGTTGTCAAACTGCTGAGGTTTTGACCTCTACTAACAGAATCATGACAAATGTTACATATCACATGAGTTGGGCGATCTTTTTCGATGTGAAAAAAGGCCCAGGCTAGGCAAGGCTTAGAGGCCATGCGACCTGTTGATCCACCCCGAATAATGCTCATAGGCAGAGTGGTGGCTGAGGATGCAGTTGTAGACGTGCTACCAGTGCTCCGACTCTGTCCAGGAAGGCGCAAGGTAACTTCGTCGTCGGTTGCATCCTCCTCCACCGCCTCTGTTGACCTCCTCGAGTGCCTGACTGGGGGTTGACAGTAGGTGGGATCTAGAACGTCATCATCAATTGTTGTGTTTGCACTCCCCTCCCCCTCAGACCGAGCCTCTTCTTGCCCTGACCGAATATTTAAGTTGTCATCCCAATCGGGTATCTGAGTCTCATCTTCATCAGTATGTTCCTCATTGTCTATAACCACAGGTGTTACAGTTTGTGACAAAGGGTCAACATTATGCTCAGAAACTTGGTCCTCACGGCCTGAATCTGAGTCACAAAGGTTCTGGGCATCACTGCAGACCATTTCCTGTTCTGTACTCACTGTAGCTTGGGAGCAGACCTCTGATTCCCAGGCTATAGTGTGACTGAACAGCTCTGCAGACTCAGCCATCTCAGTTCCACCATACTGTGCAGGGCTGATGGAGACTTCAGAGCTGGGAGAAATCAAGTGTGATTGGGATGACAACTCAGAGGAATGGTGTTTTTTGGATGCGGTACTTGAAGTGGCTGAGAGGGCACTTGTTGGACCACTTGAGATCCATTCAAGCATTTTCCTTTTTTGCCCATCATCTACCTTTGTTCCTCTTGTTCGTGTCCGTAATAAAGGGAGCACATCGGATTGTCCACAATAAGTAGTAGACATCTTACTTTTGCTAGTAGATGGTCTATCTTCAGCAGATGATAATGGAGCTTTGCCACCTTCCCCACTGACAAAACCTTTTTTGCCTTTTCCACCACGCCTCTTCCCCTTTCCACCAGCATCTGTCATTTTGCCACTCATGTTGATTGCGACAAGATTGTGGACTGAAAATGTGGTAGTAAAAATTGAGAGGTGGTGAAGATTGCAGTGGTGGTCTAGCTTTATTAACAGCAGAATAATAAAGAATAAATATCCCTGACAATGTAACTTAGTTATAATGAGTTGGAGTGTGCAACGCAGGCAGACGTGCTGCAAATGTCTTTGCACTAGTGGGACTATAGCAAAGTCCAATAGCCACGTATAGGATGCCACTAGGTACACTGAGTGTGTGCTAGTATAATGGCTTAGTTATAATTAGTTGGAGTGTGCAACGCAGGCAGATGCGCTCTGCAAATGTCTTGGCACTAGTGGGACTATAGCAAAGTCCAATAGCCACGTATAGGATGCCACTAGGTACACTGAGTGTGTGCTAGTATAATGGCTTAGTTATAATTAGTTGGAGTGTGCAACGCAGGCAGATGCGCTCTGCAAATGTCTTGGCACTAGTGGGACTATAGCAAAGTCCAATAGCCACGTATAGGATGCCACTAGGTACACTGAGTGTGTGCTAGTATAATGGCTTAGTTATAATTAGTTGGAGTGTGCAACGCAGGCAGACGTGCTGCAAATGTCTTTGCACTAGTGGGACTATAGCAAAGTCCAATAGCCACGTATAGGATGCCACTAGGTACACTGAGTGTGTGCTAGTATAATGGCTTAGTTATAATTAGTTGGAGTGTGCAACGCAGGCAGATGCGCTCTGCAAATGTCTTGGCACTAGTGGGACTATAGCAAAGTCCAATAGCCACGTATAGGATGCCACTAGGTACACTGAGTGTGTGCTAGTATAATGGCTTAGTTATAATTAGTTGGAGTGTGCAACGCAGGCAGATGCGTTCTGCAAATGTCTTGGCACTAGTGGGACTAAAGCAAAGTCCAATAGCCACGTATAGGATGCCACTAGGTACACTGAGTGTGTGCTAGTATAATGGCTTAGTTATAATTAGTTGGAGTGTGCAACGCAGGCAGACGTGCTGCAAATGTCTTTGCACTAGTGGGACTATAGCAAAGTCCAATAGCCACGTATAGGATGCCACTAGGTACACTGAGTGTGTGCTAGTATAATGGCTTAGTTATAATTAGTTGGAGTGTGCAACGCAGGCAGACGTGCTGCAAATGTCTTTGCACTAGTGGGACTATAGCAAAGTCCAATAGCCACGTATAGGATGCCACTAGGTACACTGAGTGTGTGCTAGTATAATGGCTTAGTTATAATTAGTTGGAGTGTGCAACGCAGGCAGATGCGCTCTGCAAATGTCTTGGCACTAGTGGGACTATAGCAAAGTCCAATAGCCACGTATAGGATGCCACTAGGTACACTGAGTGTGTGCTAGTATAATGGCTTAGTTATAATTAGTTGGAGTGTGCAACGCAGGCAGACGTGCTGCAAATGTCTTGGCACTAGTGGGACTATAGCAAAGTCCAATAGCCACGTATAGGATGCCACTAGGTACACTGAGTGTTTGCTAGTATAATGGCTTAGTTATAATTAGTTGGAGTGTGCAACGCAGGCAGACGTGCTGCAAATGTCTTGGCACTAGTGGGACTATAGCAAAGTCCAATAGCCACGTATAGGATGCCACTAGGTACACTGAGTGTGTGCTAGTATAATGGCTTAGTTATAATTAGTTGGAGTGTGCAACGCAGGCAGACGTGCTGCAAATGTCTTGGCACTAGTGGGACTATAGCAAAGTCCAATAGCCACGTATAGGATGCCACTAGGTACACTGAGTGTGTGCTAGTATAATGGCTTAGTTATAATTAGTTGGAGTGTGCAACGCAGGCAGATGCGCTCTGCAAATGTCTTGGCACTAGTGGGACTATAGCAAAGTCCAATAGCCACGTATAGGATGCCACTAGGTACACTGAGTGTGTGCTAGTATAATGGCTTAGTTATAATTAGTTGGAGTGTGCAACGCAGGCAGATGCGCTCTGCAAATGTCTTGGCACTAGTGGGACTATAGCAAAGTCCAATAGCCACGTATAGGATGCCACTAGGTACACTGAGTGTGTGCTAGTATAATGGCTTAGTTATAATTAGTTGGAGTGTGCAACGCAGGCAGATGCGCTCTGCAAATGTCTTGGCACTAGTGGGACTATAGCAAAGTCCAATAGCCACGTATAGGATGCCACTAGGTACACTGAGTGTGTGCTAGTATAATGGCTTAGTTATAATTAGTTGGAGTGTGCAACGCAGGCAGACGTGCTGCAAATGTCTTTGCACTAGTGGGACTATAGCAAAGTCCAATAGCCACGTATAGGATGCCACTAGGTACACTGAGTGTGTGCTAGTATAATGGCTTAGTTATAATTAGTTGGAGTGTGCAACGCAGGCAGATGCGCTCTGCAAATGTCTTGGCACTAGTGGGACTATAGCAAAGTCCAATAGCCACGTATAGGATGCCACTAGGTACACTGAGTGTGTGCTAGTATAATGGCTTAGTTATAATTAGTTGGAGTGTGCAACGCAGGCAGATGCGTTCTGCAAATGTCTTGGCACTAGTGGGACTAAAGCAAAGTCCAATAGCCACGTATAGGATGCCACTAGGTACACTGAGTGTGTGCTAGTATAATGGCTTAGTTATAATTAGTTGGAGTGTGCAACGCAGGCAGACGTGCTGCAAATGTCTTTGCACTAGTGGGACTATAGCAAAGTCCAATAGCCACGTATAGGATGCCACTAGGTACACTGAGTGTGTGCTAGTATAATGGCTTAGTTATAATTAGTTGGAGTGTGCAACGCAGGCAGATGCGCTCTGCAAATGTCTTGGCACTAGTGGGACTATAGCAAAGTCCAATAGCCACGTATAGGATGCCACTAGGTACACTGAGTGTGTGCTAGTATAATGGCTTAGTTATAATTAGTTGGAGTGTGCAACGCAGGCAGACGTGCTGCAAATGTCTTGGCACTAGTGGGACTATAGCAAAGTCCAATAGCCACGTATAGGATGCCACTAGGTACACTGAGTGTTTGCTAGTATAATGGCTTAGTTATAATTAGTTGGAGTGTGCAACGCAGGCAGACGTGCTGCAAATGTCTTGGCACTAGTGGGACTATAGCAAAGTCCAATAGCCACGTATAGGATGCCACTAGGTACACTGAGTGTGTGCTAGTATAATGGCTTAGTTATAATTAGTTGGAGTGTGCAACGCAGGCAGATGCGCTCTGCAAATGTCTTGGCACTAGTGGGACTATAGCAAAGTCCAATAGCCACGTATAGGATGCCACTAGGTACACTGAGTGTGTGCTAGTATAATGGCTTAGTTATAATTAGTTGGAGTGTGCAACGCAGGCAGATGCGTTCTGCAAATGTCTTGGCACTAGTGGGACTAAAGCAAAGTCCAATAGCCACGTATAGGATGCCACTAGGTACACTGAGTGTGTGCTAGTATAATGGCTTAGTTATAATTAGTTGGAGTGTGCAACGCAGGCAGACGTGCTGCAAATGTCTTTGCACTAGTGGGACTATAGCAAAGTCCAATAGCCACGTATAGGATGCCACTAGGTACACTGAGTGTGTGCTAGTATAATGGCTTAGTTATAATTAGTTGGAGTGTGCAACGCAGGCAGATGCGCTCTGCAAATGTCTTGGCACTAGTGGGACTATAGCAAAGTCCAATAGCCACGTATAGGATGCCACTAGGTACACTGAGTGTGTGCTAGTATAATGGCTTAGTTATAATTAGTTGGAGTGTGCAACGCAGGCAGACGTGCTGCAAATGTCTTGGCACTAGTGGGACTATAGCAAAGTCCAATAGCCACGTATAGGATGCCACTAGGTACACTGAGTGTTTGCTAGTATAATGGCTTAGTTATAATTAGTTGGAGTGTGCAACGCAGGCAGACGTGCTGCAAATGTCTTGGCACTAGTGGGACTATAGCAAAGTCCAATAGCCACGTATAGGATGCCACTAGGTACACTGAGTGTGTGCTAGTATAATGGCTTAGTTATAATTAGTTGGAGTGTGCAACGCAGGCAGACGTGCTGCAAATGTCTTGGCACTAGTGGGACTATAGCAAAGTCCAATAGCCTCGTATAGGATGCCACTAGGTACACTGAGTGTGTGCTAGTATAATGGCTTAGTTATAATTAGTTGGAGTGTGCAACGCAGGCAGACGTGCTGCAAATGTCTTGGCACTAGTGGGACTATAGCAAAGTCCAATAGCCACGTATAGGATGCCACTAGGTATACTGAGTGTGTGCTAGTATAATGGCTTAGTTATAATTAGTTGGAGTGTGCAACGCAGGCAGACGTGCTGCAAATGTCTTGGCACTAGTGGGACTATAGCAAAGTCCAATAGCCACGTATAGGATGCCACTAGGTACACTGAGTGTTTGCTAGTAAAATTGCTTAGTTTAAAAAAGTTGTAGTGTGCAATGCAGGCAGACGTGCTCTGCAAATGTCTTTGCACTAGTGGGACTATAGCAAAGTCCAATAGCCACGTATAGGATGCCACTAGGTACACTGAATGTTTGCTAGTATAATGGCTTACTTAGAATGAGTTGGAGTGTGCAGAGGACAAGAGGGTACAGTGGCAGGATTGTGGTGCTCTGGGTAGAGGAATGGAAGCCTGCCTTTCTATTCCCTCCTAATGGTGAAATGCAGGGAGGAAATCCCTGACCTGGGCTACACAGACGCTGTTGCTGTTTGCAGGACCTGTCACTTATGGCTCTCTGACCCTGCCGCTTTGAGCCCTTAAAAGGACTGCGTATGCAGCGCATACAGCTGTATCGGCTATAGGACTCAGGAGGACGGAGCTGCGACACTGATGTCTGACACCAAAGACGCAGAAGGCAGATAATGGCGTTCGTGAAGAAAATGTCCGGTTTTATAATGCAGGGACATGTGACATGCAGATCCTATCACACATGCCGTTGCTTCTCTGGCTCAAAGTCCACTTAGGTGTGTGTGTGTCTGTGATTGGCTGACATGCTGGCCCGCCCCACAAGACGCGCGCGCTTAGGGAAGGAAGACAAGAAAAAAAAAAAAAAAAAGTGGCGATCGCCATTATAGAAACAGCAGTGATCTGAAGGCGCTGTTCACGCACACTATACACTGAAATGTGATAATAGTTTGATTCACAGAGTGACTTACACTATTATAGCAGAAACCAAGCTAGGATTTAGCTGTTTTTTGGCTGCTAGAACCGTTCTCGAACGTTTCTAGAACTATCGAGCTTTTGCAAAAAGCTCGAGTTCTAGTTCGATCTAGAACATGCCCCAAAATCACTCGAGCCGCGAACTGGAGAACCACGAACCACGAACCGCGCTCAACTCTAGTGTTCGGCGAACGTTCAATGAACGTTCAATGAACACCTTCGAACCCCATTGAAAACAATGGCAAACACAAACACATACAAACACATTATACATGTACACATACTGTTAATAAACATTGCCATTATACTTACAGGTCCCCACGATGCGTCCTGCACTATGTCTCCCGCCGTTTTTCCTTCCGATCATCGCTGCGCCCTCCCGGTAACCAGCACTGATGATAGGACCTTCCGTGACATCGTCAAAGCAAGTGACCAGTCACGTGTGTATTATCTCATTGGCTACAGACTGGTCACATGGCTAGACATCATGCTAGGTCCTGTCAGTTCATCTCTCCAGTACGCGGTGCTCGTTTGAGCATCTCCATTACCAACAAGATGCTCGGGCACATGCTTGGTTAACCCTCCCTGCATGTCGCTGCTCTTTACAGAGTGAGCCCACATGCAAGGACTGGATGCTACAGCCGGTGAATAGCGGCACTAGGAATCAGGTGATCGGAGATCACCGTTGCTAAGTAACCCGCCTGTCAGATTACTCTTTCGGTGACATCACCGCTTACAAACCGCAGCCTCTGCTCACTCACTGAATAATTAGACTGCACGGGAGCAGCAGCGTCTTCCTCCCATGCAGTGCTGTCTGATGTAGCAGAGCTGCATGGGTTGAAGGAGAAAGAAGACAGAAGACCAGGATTGTGCAGGGGTGAGAGGGAGTAATAAACACGGAGTCTCTAAGTGTGTCTGTGTATTTATTTCTATTAAAGTATTTTTTCTCTGTGTGGTGTCTTTTTTTTTTAAACCCTTTATTGGAGATTCTTATAGGCCCGGTCAAACTTGCCTGACATGAGGAATCTCTGGCTTAATTATAGCTAGTAAAACAAAGCTAGTATTAACCCATTATTACCCAGCGAGCCATCCGTCACCAAGGCAGCTGGAAGAGTTGGATACAGCGCCAGAAGATGGCGTTTCTATGAAAGCACCATTTTTTGGGGTGGCTGCAGACTGCAATTCGCAGCACAAGGGCCCACAAAGCTCGGGCCAACCTGTGCTGTAGATTCCAATCCCCAGCTGCCTAGTTGTACCTGGCTGGACACAAAAATATGGCGAAGCCCATGTAATTTTTTTGGTGGGCAAAAAACTCCTGCATACAGTCCTGGATGGAGTATGCAGAGCCTTCTAGTTCTGCAGCTGCTGTCTGCTCTCCTGCATACACTAGTGAATGGAGCACTTGTAGCTCTGCTCCCCATGTCTCTCCCTCCAGCATACAGTCCTGGATGCAGCATGCTGAGCATTGTAGATCTGCAGCTGCTGTCTGTTCTCCTGCATACACTAGTGGATGAAGTAAGCTGAGCCTTGCAGTTCTTCTTCCCCAGCCTCTCCCTCCAGCATACAGTCCTGGATGGAGGATGCTGAGCCTTGTAGTTCTGCAGCTGCTGTCTTCTCTCCTCCATACAGACAGACAGCAGACAGAAGCTGCAGAACTACAAAGCTCAGCATACTCCATCCAGGACTGTATGCAGGAGTTTTTTGCCCCCCAAAAAATGTGGGCTTCACCATGTTTTTGTATGCTAGCCAGGTACAGCAGGCATCTATGGGCTGCCCCCTACCCCCAGCTGCCTATTTGTACCCGGCTGGGAACCAAAAATATAGGGAAGCCCTTTTTTTTTAATTATTTAATGAATTTCATGAAATAATTTTTAAAAAAAAATGACGTGGGCTTCGCCCAATTTTTGTGTCTAGCCAGGTACAACTAGGCAGCTGGGGATTGTAATCCACAGCGCAGGGTGCCCAAGCTTTCTGGGCACCCCTGCTGCGAATTGCAGTCTGCAGCCGCCCCAGAAAATGGCGCTTTCATAGAAGCGCCATCTTCTGGCACTGTATCCAACTCTTCCAGCTGCCCTGGTGACGGGTGGCTCGCTTGGTAATAATGGGGTTAGGGCTAGCTGTATATTATCAACTGGCCCCAAGCCCGAAATTCATGGTGTCATGCCAATATTAGACATGACCACCATGAATTTCTAGTACAGACAAAAAAAACATAACACAGAAAAATATTTTTATTAGAAATAAAACACAACACAATTAGTGACTCCATCTTTATTGAAATAAAGAACCCCCCTCCACAGTAATCCTGGGTCAAGGGTCCCGCGCCGTCCAATCCGGATCCAATATCATCTGATCAGTTTGCTGAAAGGCAAAGCGATCAGATGATGTGTCAGGTTCAAGGGCCTGAATCACATGACACAGCAGCTGATTCTATAAATGGCTTTTATATAATCAGCTGATGCATCTGTGCAAAAAAAAAAAACTACACACTTCTGTGCAGACTCCTGTCTGACAGCAGCAGCTGATAGCTTAGCCGTCTGGGCGGTAAAAGCTGGCCTCACCGCTCGACTTATAGTGTCAGCTGATGCCGTCAGGTGACCGCATCAGCTGATCATTGCCAGGTCTGAGAGAGAGAAAAGAGAAAGAAAATAAAGAGAGAAGAGAGGGAGAAGAGAGAAAAAGAGAGAAAAAGAAAGAGAGAGATAGAGAGAAAAAGAGAGAAAGAGAGAGAAAAAGAGAGTAAAAGAGAGAGAAAGAAAAAGAGAAAGAGAGAGAAGGAGAGAAAAGGAGAGAAAAAGAGAGAGAGAAAGAAAGAGAGAAAGAGAGAAGGAGAGAAAGAGGGAGAAAGAGAAAAAGAGAGAAAGAGAGAGAAAGAGAGAAAAAGAGAGAGAAAGCAGCCTCATTCCGTTAACTGCTCCAATTTTAGAGGTGTGTCCCACGGTTCACAGCTGATGTCCGGCTCCTCCCCTCAGTGCATAATTAAATTAAATTATAATTATAAATAAATAATAATTATAATTTAAAATTCTTTACCGGGACGGCCAGGACTCAAACTCGTGAACTAATTCTCCTTGGCGGCAGCTCTACCCATTGAGCCACAGACTGTAATGAAAAGCATAGGAAGATTTGGTAATCTTGACCTCTGTATTGCAGTAGAGAATCCAGAAGTGGATTATTGAACTACAAAGAGGAGATAGCAAAAGAGAGAAAAAGAGAGTAAAATAGAGAAAAGAGATAAAAAGAGAGAAAGAGAGAGAGAGAGAGAGATCATACGCAGGCACTACCTGAGTGAAGTCTCCAGTGACAGCGCGGCTCACTGCAGTTGCTGCGTGGAGCTGACACTTAGCGCTCGTGTTCTACGGCGCTCCCTGTCAGCTTCATGTAGCAGAGCTGAAAGCGTCGTGTGGATTACTTCTGACCTGGATTGTTGTTTGGGGATTAATAAAGAGGTAAATGAGGGTTTGTTTTGTCTTTTATGCCAAATAAAGGATTTTTCGTTGTGTGTGTTTATTTACTTTCACTCACACGGTAATCATGGAAGGTATCTCGGGGAGATGCCTGTCATTATTAACCTAATCTTACTACCCCGATTGCCACCGCACCAGGGCAATTTGGGATGAGCCGGGTAGAGTCCTGGGACTGTCGCATCTAATGGATGCGGCAATTCTGGGCAACTGCTTGGTGACATTGTTAGGGTGCTGGTCTCCCCATAACTTGGCGCTCCCCATCCTGACAATACCAGCCTCCAGCCGTGTGGCTTTATCTTGGCTGGTATCAAAATTGGGGGACGGCAGTTTTTTTTATTATTATTAATTTATTTATTTTACTGCAACATCGCTCATCTCTACTCTGCATGCAGGGTCAGGGAGGAGACAAGCTCCACTGAACCTGGAAGTGCGGCGTATACAGAGGTACGGGGATTCATTTGTGTTAGTGTCTTAAAGACACTAACACAAGTGAATACAGGGAACGGGATCGCCAGAGCCGTTTCTTGCTGGTTCGGGGAACCAGCTGCTATTTTAACAACCGGTTGCCCGAACCGGACAGAACCGGCTGAATCTCACCCCTGGCTGTCTGCTTTACTTTGGCTGGTAATAAAAAACATGCCTTTTTTATTAATTATCTTTATTTAAATAATTTAAAAAAGTGGTGTGGGGCCCCCCCTATTTTTGATAACTAGCTTAAATAAAGCAGACAGTTGGGGGCTAGTTTCATCAGTCTGGGAAGGACCATGGTTTTTTGGCCCTTACCAGCCTAAAATATCAGCTCATAGCTGCACCAGAAGTGGTGCATCCATTAAATAGGCAAAATCTGGCACTTTGCCCGGCTTATCTCAATTGCCCTGGTGTGCTGGCAATCAGATAAATACTTTTGAAGTTGATGACAGTTATTAATTAACAGTTTGCACTGAGCCCATGCATTAGTAATTGATATACATCTATCAGACACCTCCATTACTAACCTGGCAAGTGTAAGGTTAAAAAACATGCACACATACACAGAAAAAAATAGTTTATTTGAATAAAGAGTCCTTCACACTCCCTCGTTCACCAATTTATTAATTTAAAAAAATCCTCAAAGTAATCCAATGGTACAACACCTATTGATTCTAATGGAGGTTCGTTCTGACAATAGTTCTCAACATGAGGCTCTATAGGTTACTCACGGTCCGCAACTGGTATGGAATTTCTAATCAGAAATTCCATGCCTGCCACTGACTGTGAGTGACCTATGGAGCCTTGTTCTGAGAACATTGTCAAAACGAAGCTCTTTAGGAGTTGATGGGTGTTGAGGGATGTTACACCAATTGGATTACTTCAGAGTTTCGAAGATTTATTTTTAATGAATAAATTGGTGAATGAGGAAGTGTTGAAGACTCTTTATTCAAATGAACCTTTTTTTTCTTGCGTACAAGTTTTTTAAGTGTATACTTGTCAGGTAAGCCCCAGGGCTTGATGCCACTTATCAATTCACAGCTGTCATCAACCCCAAAAGAATCCAAAATGCAGAAGTGATCTCGCAAACTGGGGTTTTACCTTAAAAAGTCCAGTGGCAATAGTAAAGCAGCTCCCATCCATAGTAGAACACCAAGTATAAGGAGGAGCCCGCTTGGGAGACAGCAAATGTCCAAAGCATTCCAAGGGAGAAAAAGAATGAGCGGCTTCACTCCAACGTCCATAAAAAACTTGGATTTATTTCAAAGAAAAAGTGCACTTAAAAATAGCAGTGACAAAGCCGGGTGTAGGCTCACCCAGGACTATGGCCTATTCGCGCTCACATACACTTTTATGGGTGCATAGGAAATGGACGCGACCATCCCCCTAAAAGGAAACACCTAGTCCACGTCACTGCTTAATTAAAAACAAACACATGGTTCTTATCACAAGACCACAGAGTACTCATATGAACCACAAAAATCAATCAATCATAGGAGAACAAATAGATAAAGAAGAGACAATATATTTTACTAAGGAACAATACATTTAGAGAAAAACAGACAGATCATTCCTGTCATTCAAACCAAGGCTCCAATGTGCTTTATATTTTATAATTAATTTTGCTTCTGTTTGAAGAAGTAATCTGTGCAAATTTCCCCCTAGAAGGGGAGATTAACTCTTACTAAGCCAGCAAATATTAAACAATAGGGATTACTATTATGTTCATCTTGTATATGCTCAATAAGATGTGGGGAGCCCTTGCCAGAACTGACAGAATTGAAATATTCCTTGAATCGCATATACATTGGTCTAATACCAATGCAAAACCGACCACATGGACAAAAAAACAGCATAAACAACAAACTTGGTTTTGCAAAAAATACATTTTTTGACCAAGTGGACAAATGCACCGATTTTAATGGGATTACAAGTAAAATGTTGTTGACAAAAATGACAATTGTCACATTTGAAATTCCCAAAGGGACACACATGGTCTAACCATGTGTTGGGACACTTGAGTCTATTGTGAACTAATAAGTCTTTTAAAATTTGTCAACTGCGATAAGTCATTAGCGGAGGATTAAGAGTAATTTCTTTGAGATCTGGATCTTTATTCAAAATGTACCAGTTATTATTAAATATATTTCTGATCTTCTCGTCCATAGGACCAAACTTAAAATTAAAAATAAACCTGTGTATTGCACTATCAGAGCCATTTTTAATTGTGTTATTGTTTCTGAATTTGCACTTATAAGTATCAACAGAATTTTGACAGGAAAAAATGACAGGAGGAGATTCCATTGCTTTGTTAAAGGATCTCTATATAATGTCATTCTGATAACCTCTTTTATGGAGGCGAATCTTGAGATCATGTGATGCAACATTCGTTACCATAGAAACAAAAAAAGATTACAACACCAAAGACTTATCAGCAGCCCCTTGTATAAGCTGTCTCCAAAGGTGTTTCAGAGAATTTAGCAACACATCCAACTGGCCTCACAACTGCAGACCACGTGTAACCCCAGTTGCCCAACATCCAGCGTCTTCACCTCAAAGACCAGCCACACCGACAGCTGCTGCAACAATCGTTTTGCATAACCAAATAATTTCTGCACCATCAGGAACAGCTCATCTGCATGCTCGTAGTCCTCATTAGGGTCTTCACTTGACTGCAGTTCATCGTCATAACTGACTTGAGTGAGCAATTGCTCACATTCTATGGCGTCTAGCATGTCATAGAGATGTTCACTTCATTGATTAATTCCTAATTTCACTGAACAGTGCAGATGGCAGACTGCTATGCTAGGTATCTCCTCTACTGGGAGCTGACTTCAGTTGTTGCTCATCTGTGTGTCTTTGTGCTTTGTGAGTTTTGTCTTTAGAATGTGAAATTCATGCTCAATGGGGTTGGGAGCTGGTGATTGACTCAGCCATTGCAGAATATTCCATGTCTTTGCCTTAAAAAACACCTCCTGGATTGCTTTCGCCTTAATGTCTTGCATCATTATTTATCCATTCAACCTAGCTTCATTTGGTTGAATCTGAGCAGAAAGTCTTTCCCTGCACACTTCAGAATTCATTCGGCTGCTTCTGTCTTCAGTCACATTATCAATGAACACTAGTTAAACAGGGCCATTGAAAGCTATGCATGCCCGACGATCACACTGACTCCACCATGTTTTACAGAGGATGTGCTGTGCTCTAGACCATGAGCTGTTCAAAGCCTTCTGCATACTTTCTGCTTCCCATCATTCTGGTACAGGGTGATCTTAGTTTCATTTATTCAAAGAATGCTTTTCCAGTTCTAGGCTGGCTTTTTAGATTTTTTTAGATTTTTCTTTGGCAATGTGTAATCTGACCTTTCTATTTTTAAGCTTGATTAATGGTTTACACCTTGTAGTGAACCTTCAGTATTTGCTATGATGAAGTCTTCTCATAATGGTAGACTTAGATACTGAAACACTTAATTCCTCTAGAGTATTCATCACTTGTATATATGTCGTGAAAGGGTTTTTTTCAGCATGAAAGGATTCTGCAATCAACCACCCCAGTGGTTTTTGGTGGCTGTGCAGGACTTTTTGAGTTCCCAACCTCACCAGTGTGGTCTTTTTTTTTGCAGAATGTACCAAATTGTTGATTTGGCCATCACTAACATTTCTGCTATCTCTCTCGTGGATTTCATTTTTTTTAGCCTAATGTTGATCTGTTTCTCTTTCCTTTGACCTCATGTTGTGGCTTCAAAGCAACAGCTTCCAAATACAAATGCCACACCTGGAATCAGCTCCAGACCTTTTACCTACTTAATACATAATGATTAATGAGGGAATAGCTTATGCAGCCCATTCAAGAGTTTTTGAGATAATTGTCCAATTACTTTTGGTCTTTTTTAAAAAAGGCAGCAATATAATAAAGAGCTGTAATTCCTAAACACTTATTCCAATTAGGATGTGAATATTCTCAAATTAAAGCTGAGAGTCAGCACTGTAAATCCATATTGATTACATATGTTAGGGCCAGGTGGACGGATAGACCCAGGAGGTGGATCCACTGGGCCGAACACCTTACTGAAGGCAAGGGGTCCGGTAGCCGGAGCACTACAGGTAGCAGGACAGTCCGTGCAAAAGAGTGGAATGCAGAAGTCCCTGGGACCACGGAGTCACTGATGGTAGTCCGGGTGACGGAGCTCAGGTTCGGAGGCCGAGATGTTGTCAGGCAGAGTCCGGAACCGATGGAGCGAGAGGATGGATCACCACAGGGATCAAAGATGGTACGGACTGACGGGATGGCAGATAGTCAGCGTTCGGGGTTCGGGAATCGGCAGGACCGGATGGCGAGGCAGGAGCGGCTCTAGAAGAGAGATAGGTGAGTATATCACAGAGACAAGGAGACCTGACTCCTAGCTTAGGAAACACGAAGAACAGGCCCTGCCCACTTGGACATTAAACCCCTTTATACCCTGTACCTGTGTGTTCAATATCCTGTCTGTGGACGCTGGCCCTTTAAGAAAGGGTCAATGACCGCGCGCGCGCCCTAATGCGCATGCGCGAGGCCCGGGTGCCAGAAGCCAGGGCAGGGAGCGGCAAACAGGAGGCAGGGGAGCCGGGCTGGAGCGAAGCTGGCGGCGGACGCTGGGAGCGGGGACCGGGACGCCTGGGGATCATAGGTGAGGAGGCCTGGAGGCTGTGGAGCGGGGGACGCCGGACAGAGGAGCCGGGGAGCGAGCCAGGGAAGCCGGGGAGCGTGGCAGGGGAGCCGGGGAGCTGGACAGGGGACCCGGGGAGCGTGACAGTACCCCTCCCCCACGCCCCCCTCCCCGCAACCGGGACAGGAAGGCACGAATCAGAGGAGTACCCACATTCTCCCGGGGTTCCCAGGACCTATCCTCAGGACCATACCCTGCCCAGTCCACCAGGAAGAACTGTCGGCCCCGTACGGTTTTCATGGCCACGATATCCCTTACCGCATAGATGTCATCATCGGCAATAGGAGGAGGAGCCGAACTGGCAGCAGCGGAGAAGGGACCAAGGACAACCGGCTTGAGCAGGGAGACGTGGAAGGAGTTGGGTATCCTCATCGTGGCCGGGAGCTGCAGCTTGTAGGAGACCTCATTTATTCTGCAGAGGACTTTAAACGGCCCGATGTAGCGAGGACCCAGCTTGAAAGGATGGTAGCTTCAATCGGACGTACTTGGAAGCAAGCCAGACGAGATCACCTGGAGAGAAACACGGTGGATCCAGACGCCTCTTGTCTGCGTGTCTCTTCATCCGCAGGGAAGCACGTCCAAGGGACGCCTTGACAGAGTTCCAAATTGTTGCAAAGTCACGGGCTACAGCATCAGCAGCAGGGACATCCGAGGAAGAGGATACAGGTAATGGGACGGAAGGCTGAAGTCCGTAAACGACATGGAAGGGAGAGCTGGAGGAGGACTCACTGACGTGGTGGTTATGGGAGAATTCAGCCCAAGGAAGAAGCGTGGACCAGTCGTCATGATGGGCGTTGACGTAGTGACGTAAGAAGGAGGTCAAGATCTGATTGACTCGTTCCACTTGGCCATTCGACTGAGGATGGTAGGCTGAAGAAAAGTCCAGAGTCACTCCCAGATGTTTGCAGAGGGCCCTCCAGAAGTGGGAGGTGAACTGAGTTCCTCTGTCGGACACAATGTGTGATGGAAAGCCATGCAAGCGGAAGATGTGTTGTATATAGGCGTCAGCGAGTTCCTGGGCAGAGGGCAGTCCAGCCATAGGGACGAAATGGGCCATTTTGGAGAACCGATCCACCACGACCCATATGACTGTGTGTCCGGAGGACAGTGGCAAGTCCGTAATAAAGTCCATCGCAATGTGTTGCCACGGAACTGAGGGTATAGGCAGAGGCAGAAGACGGCCATATGGCAGATGTGTGGGCGTCTTGTTCCTGGCACAAGAGGAGCAGGCTGAGACAAAAGAAGCGACGTCCGTGCGAAGGGATGGCCACCAGTAATGACGTACAATCGTACTCCATGTTCTCTTCTGACCAGCATGGCCGGCTGTTTTCGAGGCATGGCCCCAGTGCAACACTTTTTGCCTGTCAGTCTCAGAGACATAGGTCTTCCCGGGTGGTATCTGGGCCAGGGTGACAGGGGCCACCGGAATGATTTTACTAGGGCAGATGATGGGCTGGGATGTCTCCTCCTCCTGCTCCATGGGCATGAATGACCTGGACAAGGCATCTGCGCGTACATTCTTGTCCGCAGGTCGGAAATGGAGCTGGAAATCGAACCTGGCAAAGAACAAGGACCACCTGGCTTGCCGTGGGTTCAGTCGCTGAGCGGACCGCAGGTATTCCAGGTTCTTGTGGTCCGTGTAAATGATCACGGGGTACACTGCTCCCTCCAGAAGGTAGTGCCATTCCTCCAGAGCCAGTTTGACTGCCAATAGCTCTCGGTCACCGATGGTGTAGTTGCGTTCAGGCGCTGAGAAGCTCTTGGAGAAGAAACCGCAAGTAACCATCTTCCCGGAGGAGGACTTCTGCATGAGCACTGCTCCGGCTCCCGAGGAGGAGGTATCCACCTCCAAGGTGAACTGTCGGTTTAACTCCGGACGGTGGAGCACAGGGGAGGAAGCAAATGCCCGCTTCAGAGAGCTAAACGCGGCATCGGCCGCCGGTGACCAGTCCTTTGGTTTAGCCCCCTTCTTGGTCAAGGCGGAGAGAGGTGCAGTCAGAGCAGAGAAGTGAGGGATGAACTGACGGTAATAGTTTGCGAATCCCAGAAAGCGTTGGATTGCCTTCAGTCCAGAAGGAGGGGGCCAGTTGAGAATGGAAGAGACCTTCTCCGGATCCATCTGCAGGCCGGTATCGGAGATTACGTAGCCCAGAAAGGGAAGAGAAGACTGCTCGAAGACACACTTCTTGTACTTGGCGTACAGACGATTTTCCCTCAGTCTTTGTAGTACCAGCTGCACGTTCTCTCTGTGGGTCTGGAGGTCCGGAGAGAAGACCAGGATGTCATCAAGATACACCACCACACAGATGTAGAGAAGGTCCCGGAACACGTCGTTCACCAATTCTTGAAAGACTGCTGGTGCGTTACACAGGCCGAAGGGCATCACACAGTATTCATAGTGCCCATCGCGAGTATTGAACGCGGTCTTCCATTCGTCCCCAGAGCGGATGCGGACCAGGTTGTAGGCACCCCGAAGATCCAACTTGGTAAACACACGAGCTCCTCTAAGCCGATCAAACAATTCGGGGATGAGCGGCAGGGGGTATTTATTTTTCACGGTGATTTGGTTCAATCCCCGGTAGTCAATGCATGGGCGTAGGTCGCCCTCTTTCTTCTTAACGAAGAAGAAGCCTGCTCAAGCAGGAGAGGAGGATCTCCGAATGAATCCCCTTGCCAGGTTCTCTGTGATGTAAGTAGACATGGCCCTTGTTTCGGCAGGAGACAGCGGATATATCCGTCCTCGAGGTGGTGTAGTTCCCGGGAGCAGGTCGATGGCACAATCGTAAGGACGATGTGGCGGCAGTACCTCTGACTCCTTTTTATCAAAGACGTCCGCGAAGGACCAATAGGCCGAGGGCAGTCCCGGTAGGGACTCTGGAACCGGAGGCCGTCGGATGGGTTGAATAGTCTTCAGACAGTTCTCGTGGCAAGAGGAGCCCCATCGGGTGATTTCACCAGTACCCCAGCTGACTGAGGGTTCGTGTGTCCGTAACCAGGGGAGTCCCAGCAAGATTTGATGAGACATGTGTGGGAGGACATAGAGAGCGATGTTCTCGGGGTGTAGAGCACCGATACGCAGTTCCACCGGCTTAGTGATCCCCGAGATGGTGTCAGAGAGGGGTCTCCCATCCACAGAGGCAATCACGAGGGGTTTGTCGAGTGGAGTAACAGGCACCTGGTACTTGTCCACCGTGGCCTGCTGGATGAAATTGCCTGCTGCCCCGGAATCGAGGTACGCCTCGGCCGTGAACCGCGTCTCTCCCGTTGTCACTTGAACAGTCCACGTAACCGGGTCTGAGAGAATCCCAGCACCTAGGGTGGCCTCTCCTACCAACCCTAGGCTTTGGAGTTTCCCGTCCTCTCTGGACAGGAGCGTAGAAGGTGTGTGCCCTCTCCGCAGTAGAAGCAGAGGCCCTTGGCGAGCCGTTCTGCTCTGCGTTGTTCAGACTGCCGCAAACGGTCGATCTGCATGGGCTCGTGGACGGAGACACCAGATGACGTTGACTGAAGTACGGCGGGCTTCTGCGGAGGAGAGGAATGCCGTATCGGACGTCTCTCACGGGACACCTCTTTGGATCGTTCCTGAAAACGAAGATCCACTCGAGTCGCTAGGGCAATCAGGGCATCCAGGGTGGACGGCACATCACGACCAGCCAGCTCATCTTTGATACGACCCGAGAGGCCTTCCCAGAAAGCGGCAGTTAGAGCCTCATTGTTCCACCCGAGTTCCGAAGCCAAGGTGCGAAAACAGATGGCATATTGGCCCACCGTCAGAGTCCCCTGACGTAGCCGGAGGAGAGATGAGGCAGACGCGGAGGCGCGTCTGGGCTCGTCAAAGGTGCCACGAAATGCCTGCAGAAACTCCTGGATGTTGGTGGTCACCGGATCTTCCTTCTCCCACAAGGGGTTCATCCAGGCCAGTGCCTCACCCTTTAGATGGGACATCATGAACGCGACCTTGGCTTGGTCGGAGGCAAACAAGTGCGGCAGCTGCTTGAAATGGAGAGAGCATTGATTGATGAAACCCCTGCAGGTCTTGGGATCTCCAGCGTACCGGGGTGGTGAGGCCAAACGAAGTCCGGAAGCATCCGAGGAGGCTGCCACGGGAGCTGTGGCCGTGGATTGTACAGTGGAAGCTCGAGATGCCGAAGATGTGACCGACGCTTGCAGCGTGTTCAGGCGGGCGTCCACAGAAGACATGAAGTTCAGCATGCGGGTCTGAGTCTCACGCTGGCGTGTGAGTTCCTCCTGCAAGGCCGCTAGTGCTTGGGCGGGATCCATGGCCTGTTCTTACTGTTAGGGCCAGGTGGACGGATAGACCCAGGAGGTGGATCCACTGGGCCGAACACCTTACTGAAGGCAAGGGGTCCGGTAGCCGGAGCACTACAGGTAGCAGGACAGTCCGTGCAAAAGAGTGGAATGCAGAAGTCCCTGGGACCACGGAGTCACTGATGGTAGTCCGGGTGACGGAGCTCAGGTTTGGAGGCCGAGATGTTGTCAGGCAGAGTCCGGAACCGATGGAGCAAGAGGATGGATCACCACAGGGATCAAAGATGGTACGGACTGACGGGATGGCAGATAGTCAGCGTTCGGGGTTCGGGAATCGGCAGGACCGGATGGCGAGGCAGGAGCGGCTCTAGAAGAGAGATAGGTGAGTATATCACAGAGACAAGGAGACCTGACTCCTAGCTTAGGAAACACGAAGAACAGGCCCCGCCCACTTGGACATTAAACCCCTTTATACCCTGTACCTGTGTGTTCAATATCCTGTCTGTGGACGCTGGCCCTTTAAGAAAGGGTCAATGACCGCGCGCGCGCCCTAATGCGCATGCGCGAGGCCCGGGTGCCAGAAGCCAGGGCAGGGAGCGGCGAACAGGAGGCAGGGGAGCCGGGCTGGAGCGAAGCTGCCGGCGGACGCTGGGAGCGGGGACCGGGACGCCTGGGGATCATAGGTGAGGAGGCCTGGAGGCTGTGGAGCGGGGGACGCCGGACAGAGGAGCCGGGGAGCGAGCCAGGGAAGCCGGGGAGCGTGGCAGGGGAGCTGGACAGGGGACCCGGGGAGCGTGACAATATAACTGTATCTTCAATATGTTTTGGTAAACAGCTAAAATGCCAAAATTTGTGTCGCTGTCCAAATATTTCTGGTTCTAAATGTATATGTAAATATATATATATATATATATATATATATATATATATATATATCCTCTTCACCGCCCACAGATTTTCCGTTTTTCATTTTAGTTTATTCCTCCACTTCTTCCAGGAGCCATAGCTTTAATATTTCTGCCAATATAGTCATATGAGGCTTAATTTTTTGTGGGAAAAGTTTTTTGAACTTTTGAATGACACCATTCATTCTGCCCTATATTATACTGGAAAACGAGAAAAAAATTCAAGTGCGGTGAAATTGCAAAAAAAAGTGCAATTGCACAATTGATTTTTATTTTTTATTATTTTCCATGTTCCGTAGATGGCAAAACTGACTTGGCAATATGATTTGTCGCCATTTTCCGAGGCCCGTAGCTTTTTTATTTTTTGGGATCTGGGGCTTTGTGATTACTTAATTACTTAATTTTGTGTCTTGAATTAACATGTTTAATTATATCATCTTTGAGTACATTCGATGTTTTGATCGCCTGTTATTGAATTTTAATGCAATGTTGCGGTTACCCAAAAAACCTAATTATGGCGTTTTTATTTTTTTTCTCACTACGTTCATAACTAATCAGATTGATTTTATAAAATTTTAAAAATTTTGAAAGTGACGATACCAAATATAGTGTATTTTTTAGTACTATTGTTTTATTTTCAAAGGGGCAAAAAAAAATATGATTTGAACTTTTAGGTTTTTTTTTATTTTTTAAAAAACTTTTTTTACCTTTTTTATTGATTTTACTAGTTCCCATAGAGGACTTTATGCCTGCACTATACGATGGCTTTTGCTGATCAGAGCGATGCTTCAGAAATGTGCGGGGAAATGTGTGAGCTCATCACGTGAGCACATATCAAAAGGATGGAGGCAACCTAGGATGTATATATACATAATAATGATATAAATAACTATATACAGTAAGCTATATTTATATATTAAGCTGTATGTATATATACTGTATATATGTATATATATATATATATATATATATATATATAAAATGAACTCTCTCTCTCTTTCTCTCTCTCTCTCTCTCATTCTCTCTCTCTCTACATATATATATATATATATATATATATATATATATGTTTGTGACTGTATATAAACATTCATGCTGTTGAAGTGTCTAGGGCCACGTTTACAGGTTAAGCATTTGGTGAGTATTGTACCTCAGTATTTGTAAATCCACGTGCACATGTTGAGCATATAGTATGTTTTTACCTCAGTATTTGTAAGGCCATGTGCACATATTGAGCATTTGGTGAGTTTTTATCTCAGTATTTGTAAGGCCACGTGCACACGTTGAACATTTTGTGAGGTTTCACCTCAGTATTTGTGAGCCAAAACCTGGAGTGGAAAAAAAATGTAGAAGTGGTGCACATGTTTCTATTGTATGTTTCCTGTATTCCACTCCTGGTTTTGGCTTACAAATACTGAGGTAAAAAACTCACTAGATACTCAACGTGTATGACCTTACAAATACTGAGGTAAAAACTCACCAGATACTCAACGTGTGCACATGGCCTTACAAATACTGAGATAAAGGTCAGAGTTCCACTTGCGTATAACTTGTGCGAGTCCCACATCGGTATCACCTGGCACGGCTGCACACTCTCTGGACATGAGCTCCTCAGCTACATAGAAATGCATGCAGCTGACCCAGTCCTGTCGAGACAGTGTGCGGCCGTGTGAGGTGATACCAATGCGAGACTTGCATGAGTCATATTAAGTACACCTCCGGCCCAAAACTCATCAAATACTCAACATGTTCATGTGAGCTTAATTACATTATGAGGCTTTTTACATACTACATAATGAAGCTTTTTACATACACGACTGTTATATAAACCACAGAAAATAAGCAGCAGTTATCTTTCACCTGACGACTTTACCTTTTTGATCAGGTGCAGATTTTTTTCACCCCACTTTTAATCACATTACTGATGTAAAATATGAACACGAGTGCTTCTCCCATCACCGTGAACTGTTTCTGGAAACAACACAATGAGAACATCTATTGACAAATCTCTGAGGTAAATTTATGAAATAAGTATGGAGTGCAAAAGCCATAAATCATTCCTTCAATTGCATATTGCACGGTACACAGTGTGGGATTGATGTGTAAAGAGGGTCTTGAAAGATAAAGCCTGATGGTATCTGCAGAGAACACATGATACTAGCTGTCAAGGGACATAATTTTGTTTTACACTAAATTCCTTGCTGTGTGGAATTAAATCCTTGAAGAGATATGATGCTTTGAAGGGTGGAAGAGTCCCCACTGCTAGGTACAGCAAGGACAACAAACACTCTATTTTTCTCCTAGACAATACAGCCTATTCATCAAAACGCTTATATTATCTGAAATCACAACAGATCATGATGTTATTTTATAGCGTCCATCTATCAAGGATTCAGTTATCTGAGACAGGGATTAATACACCCCATCAAATGCCACAGCCTGGGGTGATATTACTCCTTATTAGTAACTTATAACCTATCTGCACATTTCATCAATTAAGACATTTGCATCCTATTTTTTTACCCCTGTTTTAAAAAATATGAGGTTGGAAAAAGGCACAGCTTGAACATATCTTAATTGCTTATTGTCAGCCTCCGTATATGTGCAGTGGTTATGCGCTATCACAGTATGGACCAGACTTAGATGTTGAGCTTCTTCCATGCAGTGCAAATGTAGGCTACGCTACTGAGAATATAAAAAAAACACAATATAAAGAAATGTATCAGTTTGGTATCAACATAATCATACTGAGAGAAAGAATCATGTTAATATGAGATTTGTAACTAGCAATGAATACCTGGACATGCTGATTATTTGTTGAGTTTTTTACCTCAGTATTTCTAAGGCCACGTGCACATGTTGAGCATGTGGTGAGCTTTTTACCTCAGTATTTATAAACCAAAACCAGGAGTAGTTGAATAATACAGAAATGGTGCTTGTGTTTCTATTAGGCCAGAGTCACACTTGCGCATGCTTCGCGTGTAACTCGTGCGAGTCTCTCATTGAATCACCCGGCACGGACTCGCACTCTCCTGACAGGAGCGGGTTGGTTGCATGTATGTCTATGCAGCTGAGACGCTCCTGTCCGGAGAGTGTGAGTCCATGCTGGATGATTCAATGAGAGACTCGCGTGAGTTACACGCAAGGCACTCGCAAGTGTGACTCTGGCCTAATACTTTTCCTCTGATTGTTCCACTCCTGGTTTTGGCTACAAATACTGAGGTAAAAACTCACCAAATATATTCAATGTGTGCATGTGATTTAAACACTAAACCCCCAAAACAAAGGCAAAATTGCATGTTTTTCAGTAGTTCACCCCATTTCAGATTTTTTCCTCCCGTTTCCTGTATATTATATGGTAAAATTAATTATTTCATTCCAAATTACGACTTGTCCAGCAAAAAGCAATGACATGTAAGGCCATGTGCGCACGTTGCGTTTTTTCTGCATTTTGGTTGCGTTTTAAACTGTACCATGTCAATGACGAAATGCCTGCATTGTGCTTCCCCAGCAAAGTGTATGAGAAGTCACAAAATTCCATGTACATGTTGCTTTTTTTCGGCAGTGTTTTGTTTGACAAATATTTGTCAAAGTCGTTGCGTAAAAAAGCAGCATGTCACTTCATTGCGTTTTGGTTGCATTTTCCACCTATTGAAATGAATGAGGTGTGTCAAAACACAACCAAAATGTTTAGCTGTGTGTTTGCACTGCATTTTGGTTGCATTTTAGATGCGTTCTTGTCAACAAAAAAACGCAGGTCTCTTGGTCTCTCTCTCTCTGTCAGTGCCTGTCTCTCTCTCTATCGGTCTCAGTCTCTTTCTCTATTGGTGTCGGTCTCTCTCTCTCTCTCTGTCCGTGTTGATCTCTCTGTCAATGTCGGTCTCTCTCTGTCGGTGTCGGTCTCTCTTTCTCTCTATTGGTCTCGGTCTCTCTCTCTCTGTTGGTGTTAATCTCTCTGTCAGTTTCGGTCTCTCTCTGTCATTGTCGGTCTCTCTCTCTGTCAGTGTTGGTCTCACTCTCTGTCGTATCGGTCTTTCTTTGTTGCTGTCCTTCTCGGTCTCTCTCTCTCTCTGTTGGTGTCGGTCTCCCTCTCTCTCTGTCGGTTTCAGTCTCTCTCTCTCTGTTGGTCGGTCGGTCTTTCCCTCTCTCCCCCTCCTTCATACTTACTGATCACCAGCGCTGCACTGCACGGCTGTCACACTGCTCCCACGGCTTTTCCTGCCTATGAAAGTGCCAGACGCTTATTAGGCTCATCTCATATTCACTGATTCCCCCGCCCACCGGCACCTATGACTGGTTGCAGTCAGACAAGCCCCCACGCTGAGTGACAGCTGTCTCACTGCAACCATCATAGCTGCTGGTGGGCGGGTCTATATCATGCAGTAAACTAAATAAATAAATAAATAATAAAAAAAAATGATGTGCGGTTTCCCCCCAATTGATACCCAGCCAAGATAAAACATCACAGCTTCTGTCTGGTATTCCCAGACTGGGAGGCCTATCACTTTTAGGCTGCCCCCCAGCCTAAAAATCTCAGCCACTAGCCTCCCAGAATGCCGCATCCATTAGATGCGACAGTCTCGAGACCTTACCCGGTTCAAAACGACACCGAGAAGTTTATTAAGCCTTCAGGTATTTTACAGGATCTAAAGCAATGTGGAAAGAAAAAATGAAAATTTTACTTTTTCCCCACAAAAATATTACTTTAGCTCCAAATTTTGCATTCTCAGAAGGGTAAAATTAGAAAATGTATCAAAAATGTATCATACAATACGTTGTGCAATTTCTCCTCAGTACGGTGATGCCCCATTTGTGGTGAAAAACTCATATTTGGACACATGGGAGGGCGAGGAAGGAAAGGAGGTCCTTTTGACTTTTGGAACTGAAAAACGGTTGGAATTGGTAGCGGATGCCATGACACATTTGCAGAGCCCCTGATGTGCTTAATCAGTGGAAACCCCCCAAAATGACACCATTTTGGGAACTAGATCCTTTAAGGATGTTACTTGATGTGTGGTAAGCACCTTCAAAGAATTTTATAACATTGAGCTGTAAAAATAAGAAAAAACATTTTTCACACAAAAATATGGTTTGGAACCCAAATGTTGCATTTTTACAATGGTAATAGGAAAAAATGCACCATGTAATTTGTTTAGAAATTTATCTTGAGTATACAGATACTCCATATGTGATGGAAAATGACTCTTTGAAATGTGCAGCGCCATTTTTGATGGAATAGATTGCAGACACTATGTCACATTTGAAGACCCCTGACATTTCAAAACAGCAGAAAACCTCCCACAAGTGAACCCATTCTGGAAACTACACCTATGAAAAAAATCATCTCAGGCTATAGTGGGCAATTTTAACCCTTAGGTAATTCACTGAAATGTATAACATTGGGCTGTGAAAAAAAAAAAATCACCAAATTGTTGCATAGGCCCCAAAATTTTAATTTTCCAAAAAGGTAATGGGAAAAATCCTAAATTGACTAAAGAATCTGTTACACAATTACTCATGATAGACACTGGAGGAAAAGGAGTATGAATGCACAGAAAAGATAAGTAATAAAAAGTTCAAATCTTTATTCATATATCATAATAAAAACAACAGACAATTATAAATGGATCCAAACGTTATGAAAGGTGGGGATAGCCTGCCAGCCAAGTAAAAGAAGAGGGTTACAAATACATCTAGTATTGATCAAATTACAGACAGTGATAAACATAGCACCAGGGGGAGCATGAAAATAATGATGGGCCGTAGACAAGCCTACCAGGGCCTTTAGAACAATAAATAAATAAAGATAAATATCTTCGAGTATCAAAAGACCCTAAAAATGCAAGCTAAAGAAAAAAATGGACATAGAATATATCAAAACTGCCGACCGTCATGCGAGTGCTTGTTTTTGTTGGATGAGTTGGAAATTTTGTTGCTACCATTTTGCGCCACATAGTCTTTTTTGATCATTTTCTATTCCTCTTTTTGTGAGGCCGAATCAAGAAGAAACAAGAATGCCGGAAATGTTTTTGAATTGATAAGACAGAATTAATCT
This sequence comes from Anomaloglossus baeobatrachus, assembly GCF_048569485.1. Lineage (NCBI taxonomy): Eukaryota > Metazoa > Chordata > Amphibia > Anura > Aromobatidae > Anomaloglossus > Anomaloglossus baeobatrachus. The sequence continues at coordinate 307,790,544 of NC_134355.1, forward strand.
TCAGGTAAGTCTGAATACGGCGATACCATATTTATATTTTTTTCTTGTTTTGCTGCTTTTACACCATAAAAACGATTTTATAGAAAAAAACATTATTTTGCAAGGCTGTATTCAGAGTGTAAGGCCTAAGCCACACGGCGAGAAAATCAGTGCGAGTGGAGTGCGATAAAACATCGCATTCCACTCAGACAAATTGTAGCCTGTGTGTCAGCGCACATGAGCGATTATTTTCTCAGCCCTAATCGGACCGAGAAAACAATCGCAGCATGCTGCAATTGTAATGCGAGACTCTTTTCTCTCGCACCCATTCAAGTGAATGGGGCGAGAGAAAAATCGCACTGCACTTGCGGTACACTGGTGTACCGCGCGTGGAGAGGGAGAATCGCAATAGCCGGCAACGGAGGAGAGAGGGAGAGAAATCGCAATAGTCGGCCCCCGCCCCTCCTCAGAGCTGGCCCGCCCCCGCAGCTGAGGTCCACTCGCACAGTTGAACCTCAGTCACAGGGATACTAGCATGATACTCTGCTCCTGCTGTGCTGCCAGCGCGAGCCGAGTGTCATGCGAGCATCGCACTAGTGCCCCCTGTGGCCCCGGCCTTATAGTTTTTTTTTTCTCCACTGAAAAAACTGTATGGTGGCTTGTTTTTTGTGGGACAAGACTAATAGGTGGCACTATTGCTTTATTTCTTCTGAAGGAGAGCTTGCTTACAAAGTATAAAAATTAATCATAGCTACCGATAGTAAAGTAAACATAGTAGGCTGAATTTTTTTTTTGGGGGGGGGCCCTTTCTAAAATGCATTCAATAAGGATCCTTAACAAATGTGCAAAAAAAGCTAGATCAATTAGCCCAATAACAATATCTTTATTCAGATTGTTGAACTGGCTGTAGGCATTTATATAACATACTGAACAAGCATTTTATTTTCGATATTCACAGTCTGCATTTTGGAACTGTGGACCTTCATTCACCCTAAAATTGCAGAGATACAGATAAAATTGGTGAATGTGTGTCATATCAAGCAGTGTAATTTTGCACTTACTTAGCTTAGATAATGTTAGGTTTTAGAAATTGTCAGTGCCTGAAAAGCTCTGTAAGTATCAATTTAGAAATGTCTGTGTGTGCAGAACTTGGAACAGATTGTTACATTTCCATCTGGCTTTTATTTGTGCATTTTCTTTTCTTCAAACCTGGAGGACCGTCCCATCTAGACAACACCTGCAACAATATAATCGTCTTATCTGTCAGTAATCCATTAATCACAAACAGATGGATATATTTGTCAGCAGGTAAAATAGCTATGCTATTACACCTTTTCCGCCAGCACCACGCATAGTAACCTGGGGTGCACATGTTTACTGTCCATGAAGGAATGGTCTCACATCCCAAAAGAGTGGGTGGACTTTTGTTGTTATATTGTATGTTTTCTGCTCCTGACACAAACAGCTTCCCTGTTATTTCATAACCTATACTTTATTTTAAATCTGGAACATTTTATTCTGTGCAAATCTTTCCCTTGCATCACGATGTTTCACTCCTTCCCAGTGATTTGTTATGTGTAATACACATTCATTTGTTAAATGATCATTCATTTGAACGTCTTACTATCTATGCATGTCATCCAAAAGGATAATGCTAGGCAAATGCCTCAACGAGATAACAATGGAAGGAGCTATTTTAAAAATGGGGCTACAAATATAATCAGCAGATGGTACCGATTGAACTCATTAACTCATGATGTTTAATGACTCCCGTGTGAGGCAAAAATGTAATCATCCTAACATCCTTTGCTTTTTATTAATTGACACATCAGTCGATTAAAATTACAGGTTAAATAAAATCATAGATTACTTTGCTACTTAATTTGGATAATCAAAAGGTAAGCCATAGAAAAAGAACTGTTTTGCATACAAACGTTCAGGCAGATGTTAAAATATGTCTCATCTTTAACCACTTAAGGACCGATCCACTTTGTAAGTTAAAGGGAACCTGTCACCACTTTTTTTGGCTGTAAGTTGTGGCCACCACCACAGGGCTCTTATATACAGCATTCTTGTTGCTTTTGCAGAGCCCCTGGTGTGCCCAAATACTATTTCTCATGAATGTGACAATTAGAAATGAGTGATACTGGCAAAGATTGGATTGGTTCAGGATCGCTGAACCCACCTGATATTGCTTATCGGATCGGCAATCCTAGCCAAACCCATTAAATTCAATGGGAGGCAAAAGTGATGTGTTGTAGAATACTGAAGGGGGGTATAAAAGAAAGAAAATAAAAAAGGGTTAAAGCAGTACATACTTACCGAGTCTCCCCACTGCTGCAGAGCTACTATCTTTCATACATATTCACTGCTTTCCACTTCCACTAGCGACTCTGATAGGCTGCCGTTGGACCACGCCCCCACCTTCTGTCCGTATACTGGTGATAAATAAATAAATTTGAACGAAATGTCATAGGGTCCCCCTGTATTGATATCAGCACACATAAAGCCACAGCTTCAGGCTGCAGTTTTGATACCCAGCCAAGATAAAGCCAGACAGCTGGAGACTGGTATTCTCAGGCTTGCAAGGCCAATGGTTATTGCCCCCCAACCTAAAAATAGCAGCCTGCAGCTACCCAGGATTGTTGCATCCATTAGATGTGATCATCCAAACACTTTACCCAGGTCATCTCGATTGCTCTGGTATGATGGCAATAGGGATAATAAGGGGTTAATGACAGCTGTGTCTGTCTGAATCTGGAGACCCCCACCACTACTCCTATAAGTAAAAAGAAACACAAACACACAGTAAAATCCTTAATTTAAAAAAACATCCTCTTTCACCAATATATTAACCCTCAAAACACCAAGGTCCGATGTAATCTGCACTATGAGGTCCCACGACGATTCATGGTCTGCTACATCTGAAGGCAAAGCAAGTGGCCATAGAACATAACAGCCTGCTGTAAGCTTCAGGCAGAGACTGAGCCTCAGCGATCAGTGGTGATGTCACTCAGGTTAGTTGTGGTTACAGTTGGAGGTTCCCACGCCGCTCCACCTGTGATCGCAGGAAACCTGGCTTCAGGGACTTCAATGAACTCAGTGACCTCACCTCAGAAGGTCCCATGAGATCTCCTGAAGTCAGGTTACCTGCGGTGTTTCAGGGGTTAACAAATTGGTAACAGAGGGTGGGATTTTTTTGCATTTTATTTCAAATAAAGAATTTTTTCAGTGTTTGTGTTTATTTTTCTTCACTTACAGATTAGTAATGGGGGACTCAAAGACCATCCCCATTACTAATCTAGAGCTTATTAGCAGCTATTGGCTTTTATTAACCCCTTATTACCCTGATTGCCACCACACCAGGGCAATCAGGAAGGGCGAGGTAAAGTTACAGGATAGTCACATCTAATGGATGTAACAATCCTGGGCAGCTGCAGGCTGTTATTTTTAAGGTTGAGGGAGGCAATAACTATGGGCCTCCTCAGCCTGAGAATATCAGCCCCAAGCTATCAGGCTTTATCTTGGCTGGGTGTCAAAATTGGGGGGACCCACACGCTTTTTTAAAAATTATTTATTTAAATATTTTAAAAAAATGCATGCACTTCCTCTTATTTTGATACACAGCCAAGATGATGTGCACGGCTGTCAGCTGCAGCCTGTAGTCACGGGCTTTATCAGTGCTGATATCAACATATAAGGGGACCACACAGCATTTTTTTAAATTTATTATTTATTTATTTATTTTACATCTGCAATATAAGGCTGCTAGAAAGGGTGGAGGCACTGTCTGGAGCAGTCAATAAGAGATGCTGGTGGGCAAGGAAAGCATTGAATATGTATGAGGACTAATTATTGGCCCCGGAAGTAGCACTGCAGCCACGGGGAGACTCAGTAAGTAAGTACTGCTTTAACCCGTTGGATTCCTTTTTTTACAGTGGCCAATCACAGCCATGCCAATACTTGACATGGCTGTGATAAGTAGGAAGAGGATGTTTTTTTGCCATCCGGACATTTACCCATCATTAGCAATCATTAGCAAGATCAACAACTTTTGCATTAAATGTTAGAATGTCCGATCCCGATTCGATCCTACCAAAGATTATACAATTTTAACATTTTCCGATCTTTGCCAATCAGGATTGCTCATCTGTAGTGACAATACCTATATGTGACTGTACAGTACCATTTGACCATATGGTGAGACTCAGGAGGAGGTAAGGAGCTATTTGTCTTTTGGAGCACAGAATTTTCTAGAATACTGTAGTTTGAGGACTCCATATATAGAGCCCCTAAGTGTTAGAAGAGCAGAACCGTTTTTCAGTGATCCCAATTTGGAAATACACAACTTTGGGAATTCATCTATGGGTGTAGTGATGATTTTGACTCCATATGTGTTTTTCAGAAATAAGGAGCAATAAATGAGTGAAAATGGAAATCTGCCATTGTAGTGCCAAATACATTGGACTGCCCATACATTGTGCCCAGCTTGATCTTCTGGAGACCTGCACCCTGTAATTTAAGCAGGCTCTCTTCACTACAGAAATGCTAAACATGTGGATGCTAACTGCAGTTTAAGCACACTATGGGGTCCATTAAAAAGGGGGACATTTGGATTTGGATTTACATGTTTATTGGCTGAAACAAGTTGAACCACCTTAAGTTCCACATGAAAGGCACTAAAGGGTGTAAACCTATAATATGTAGTGGGGGAGTGACATTATATATCTGCAGAATATCTATTTATTCTCTGTTTCAATCTATTCTACCTATTCTATCTACACTTAGGTCCAGAAATATGTGGACAGTGACACAATTTTCGCGAGTTGGGCTCTGCATGCCACCACATTGGATTTGAAATGAAACCTCTACAACAGAATTCAAGTGCAGATTGTAACGTTTAATTTGAAGGTTTGAACAAAAATATCTGATAGAAATTGTAGGAATTGTACACATTTCTTTACAAACACTCCACATTTTAGGAGGTCAAAAGTAATTGGACAAATAAACCAAACCCAAACAAAATATTTTTATTTTCAATATTTTGTTGCGAATCCTTTGGAGGCAATCACTGCCTTAAGTCTGGAACCCATGGACATCACCAAACGCTGGGTTTCCTCCTTCTTAATGCTTTGTCAGGCCTTTACAGACGCAGCCTTCAGGTCTTGCTTGTTTGTGGGTCTTTCCGTCTTAAGTCTGGATTTGAGCAAGTGAAATGCATGCTCAATTGGGTTAAGATCTGGTGATTGACTTGGCCATTGCAGAATGTTTCACTTTTTTGCACTCATGAACTCCTGGGTAGCTTTGGCTGCATGCTTGGGGTCATTGTCCATCTGTACTATGAAGCGCCGTCCGATCAACTTTGCGGCATTTGGCTGAATCTGGGCTGAAAGTATATCCCTGTACACTTCAGAATTCATCCGGCTACTCTTGTCTGCTGTTATGTCATCAATAAACACAAGTGACCCAGTGCCATTGAAAGCCATGCATGCCCATGCCATCACGTTGCCTCCACCATGTTTTACAGAGGATGTGGTGTGCCTTGGATCATGTGCCGTTCCCTTTCTTCTCCAAACTTTTTTCTTCCCATCATTCTGGTACAGGTTGATCTTTGTCTCATCTGTCCATAGAATACTTTTCCAGAACTGAGCTGGCTTCATGAGGTGTTTTTCAGCAAATTTAACTCTGGCCTGTCTATTTTTGGAATTGATGAATGGTTTGCATCTAGATGTGAACCCTTTGTATTTACTTTCATGGAGTCTTCTCTTTACTGTTGACTTAGAGACAGATACACCTACTTCACTGAGAGTGTTCTGGACTTCAGTTGATGTTGTGAACGGGTTCTTCTTCACCACAGAAAGTATGCGGCGATCATCCGCCACTGTTGTCATCCGTGGACGCCCAGGCCTTTTTGAGTTCCCAAGCTCACCAGTCAATTCCTTTTTTCTCAGAATGTACCCGACTGTTGATTTTGCTACTCCAAGCATGTCTGCTATCTCTGATGGATTTTTTCTTTTTTTTCAGCCTCAGGATGTTCTGCTTCACCTCAATTGAGAGTTCCTTAGACCGCATGTTGTCTGGTCACAGCAACAGCTTCCAAATGCAAAACCACACACCTGTAATCAACCCCAGACCTTTTAACTACTTCATTGATTACAGGTTAACGAGGGAGACGCCTTCAGAGTTAATTGCAGCCCTTAGAGTCCCTTGTCCAACTACTTTTGGTCCCTTGAAAAAGAGGAGGCTATGCATTACAGAGCTATGATTCCTAAACCCTTTCTCCGATTTGGATGTGAAAACTCTCATATTGCAGCTGGGAGTGTGCACTTTCAGCCCATATTATATATATAATTGTATTTCTGAACATGTTTTTGTAAACAGCTAAAATAACAAAACTTGTGTCACTGTCCAAATATTTCTGGCCCTGACTGTATGTATAGTGAGAAAAATACGTATTTGATACACTGCCGATTTTCCAAGTTTTCTCCACCTACAAAGAATGGAGAGGTCTGTAATTTTTATCATAGATACACTTCAACTGTGACAGACAGAATCCCCCCAAAAAACTGCAAAAATAACATTATATATTTTTTTAATAAATAATTTACATTTTATTTATATTATTTATAATAAGTTATATATTTATTATATACTGGGAAGGGCTACAGGACAATAGGCAAGCAGCTTGGTGAGAAGGCAACAACAGTTAAAACAATTATTAAAAAATGGAAGAAACTCAAGATGACAGTCAATCTTACTCAGCCTGGCGTTCCATGCCAGATCTCACCTCGTGGGCTAAGGATGATTCTGAGAAAAGTCAGGAATCAGCCCAGAACTACACAGGAGGCTCTGGTCAATAACCTGAATACAGGTTGGACCACAGACTCAAAGATTTCAGCTAGTAACACATTGCGTCGTCATGGCTTAAAATCCTGCAGGGCATGTGTGGCGCCCCTGACCCAGTCAGGCACCACTGAGTACTGCACCCATGCTGGGACAGTACTTCCAGGTAATCCTAAAGGCCAGAATGAGGTGTGTACGCACAGACACATAGCAACCAGGTCTCCCACATCTTTAGAGGGGACCCTTGGGTAGTCTCCAGAGGGGGGCTAGCCTTCAATTCTTTTCAAGTGGTGTATCGGAGGGGCTGGCAGTTAAGCTGGCTTTGCACGCTACGATATTGATAGCAATTGCTAGCGATATCGTATGCAAAAGCACCCGCCCCAGTCGTGCATGCGATTTCGTGTGATCGCTGCCACAGCGAACATTATCGCTATGGCAGCGTTACGTGTACCTACCTGGTCGGCGGCGGCGCTGTGACTGCCGAACAATCCCTCCCTCAAGGGGCAGCGGCCAGCCAATCAAAGCGGAGGGGCGGAGATGAGCGGGACGTAACATCCCGCCCACCTCCTTCCTTCCGCATTGCGGCTGGCGGCAGGTAAGGAGACGTTCCTCGCTCCTGCGGTGTCACACACTGCGATGTGTGCTGCCGCAGGAGCGATAAACAACATCGATAATCAACCATTACCGATTTTTGGTTTTGGGACGACCTCTCCATGGTGAATGATTTTCACCATTTTTGAGGTCGCTTAAGGTCGCTGGTAAGTATCACATGCTGCGATATCGTTAATGACGCCAGATGTGCGTCACTAACAACATGACCCCGACGATACAACATTAACGATATCGTAGCGTGTAAAGCCCCCTTTAAAGTGCAGAGGCTGTAAGGAAGTGAGTGGAGCGAGCCAGTCTGGTAGTGGTGAGCGGCGGTTGCTAGGAGACGCATACACACGCTCACACTAGTCAGACCCTGCGCGGTGTAGTGACAGTTGGCGGGGGAGAACGGTCATCGAGTGAGGATGCTGAAAAGGTGCTCCTGATGATTAAGCACGTACGGGGAACAGGTCGCTAGAGTAGACTCAAGTTTAACTATCTGCTAAACCTGCCAGTGAGGGGAACTACAAGTACCTCACCAACCACACAGAGTCCGAGCCTTAGCAGCAACGCAGGGACCCATAAGGAGACAGAGCTAGAAGCCATCTCATCTGGTCCACACTGCCAGCAAACGGTCCAAAAAGGGAGAAAAGGCAGCTCCCTGGATAGACCCCCACGGTACTTCAGGTCAGGGGGTTATCCGAAAACAGAAGTACTAGGAAGGTGAGCTAAGTGTCACCCTCAGACTGGCCTGAAGGAGCCCCTGGTTCTTACCTGGCTTATCACAGCATCACCCGGGTTACCTCACAATAACAACAAAAGTGAGTAAATATGAGTTGAAAGACTTTCTGGACTGAGACTGAATTATTCTGGGACCCGTTATTCTACACACCCGAGCCCCTGGGGCCAGCCTCACTCACTGGAGGCCACACCATCCGACTGCAGACCCCATCAGCCCCAGACGCTCATTAAATTTGCAGTGGCAGTCACCCATATCCCTGACTGCAAGTCGTGAGTGGCATCACAACACATATATACAAAACCGACATACCTGTTGCCATATACAGAAGAAGACTCTGTGGCATCCCTGAAGCTGCGTCGGTATCCCTTGGGCGACACACATGCAAGGTCCCCCTGCTCACGCCAGCACATGTCCATGCCCGTTTGAAGTTAATTAATAACCATCTGGATGGTTCAGAGGGGCACTTGGTCAGATGAGACCAAGGTACAACTTATTGCTATCAAATCCACAATGTTTGAAGCAAGAAAAAGGATGAGTACATCCTCAAAACACCAACCCAACTGTGAAGCATGGAGTGGAAACATCATACTTTGGGGTGCTTATCTGCACAGGGGACAAGACTACTGCACTGTATTGAAGGAAGGATAGATGAGATCATGTATCGCAAAATTTTGACCAACAACCTCGTTCCCTCAGTAAGAGGATTGAAGATGGGTCGTGGCTTTTTCTTCAAGCATGACAATTACCTGAAACACATAGCAAAGGCAACTAAGGAGATGCTCCGTAAGAAGCATTTCAAGGTCCTGGAGTGGCCTAGCCAGTCTTCAGACCTGAACCCAATACAAAATCTTTCAAGGGTGCTGAGACTCAATGTTGCCCAGTGACAGCTCTGAATGGAGAAGTGCACCAAAATCCCTGCTGGAGTGTGTGCAAACTTAGTCATGATTTACAGGACCCCTGGAAATGCAAAGAAAGGTTTCTGTACCAAATATTAAGTTCTTTTTTTCTATTGTATCGAATACTTATTTTATGAAATAAAATGAAAATTAATTTGTAATTCTTGAAGAACACCTGCGATAAAAAATTACAGACCTCTCCATTCTTTGTAGGTGGGAAAACTTGCAAAATCGGCAGTGTATCAAATACCTTATTTTTCGGATTGTGAGTCCCAATTTTCCTCCCAAAAGTTTGGGAGGAAAATGAGGGGTTCGTCTTAAAATCTAAATGTAGCTTACCTGGGGGTGGTGGAGAGGGGTCACAAGAGGCAGGGCAATGCTGTGCACTGTGCTGTGGGTACTGATCTCTGCAGTGCAGCTTTGTGTGGTGGGCAGCATTACTCTGTGCGTCGAGCAGCGTAGCTCTGTGCGGCTCTATGCGGATCAGCTCTGTGTGACTCTGTGCGGTGTTGCTCTGTGCGCTGGGCAGCAAGGCTCTGTACATTGGACAGCAAGGCTCTGAAGCACAGGCCATTCTGATGATGTCGGTGGAAACGGCTTCAAATAAGGGTGCCCAGAGTCGGCGCATGCGCAGATCGAGCTCTCAGCTCGAGCTCTCATCTGTGCATGCACCGACTCTGGTCGCCATTTCGTTGAAGCCCGCACAGTCGACATCTTCAGAATAGCCAGTGCCTCACCGCCCACAGCGAGCACCAGCACAGAGCAGCGCCGGCTGCCTCAGCACAGAACAGCGCTGGCTGCCCCAGCACAGAGCAGCGCCTGCTGCTCCAGAACAGACTGGCACCCACTGCCCGCTGCCCCAGCACAGTGCCGCAGCCCGCAGTGAGAATTTGGGCCCCCCTCTGCACCGCCCACAGTATCGCCATACTCCAGCACTGCCCTTTCCTCCTTTGACCACGCTCCACCATTGCTGCTGCCCCACCTCCCTGGTAAGACACCACTGGATTATAAAACGGACTCCATTTTTTTTTCCTTTTTTATCTCTAAATTTGGGGTGCGTCTTATAATATGGTGCATCTTATAAAACAAAAAACTTTTTTCCTCACTGTATGTATCAATCTATTTATCTACAGTGCCTTGCAAAACTATTCACCTCCTTGGCTTGTTACCTTTTATGCTACATTACAACCTATGCTTAAATATTTTTGTAATCTGATTTGTGTGTGATGCGTCAGCATTAAATATTCTAAGTTGGAAAACTGAAGTGAGAAACACATAGGCAAAAATTAATTTACGGGTTAACCTCTTTCCAACATTAGCCATATTGGGTATGTCATGAATGTTGGTTGCTTTCCAACCAGTGATCTACCCAATACGTCATAGCGATCGCTGTGGTTCCTACACTGTACCCCTACAATCATTAATCGATGCCAGGTCTCTGGCTTATCATGTAGCCGAGACCTGGCTTTCACTGCCACGAGTGGTTCTCACACCACTTCAGGCAGTTTAACAATCTAAATGCTGCGATCAAAAGTCATCGCAGTATTGAAGAGGCAGAGAGGGGATTGCTAACGTCTCCCAGGTGATCGTGTCCCTGTAATGCGATCACAGGAACTCAATTGCTGACATGTTAACCCTGGGTCATTTTCAAGATGATCCCAGGTTCCTAAGCTATGGAGAACCTCACAGACCATGCCAAATGCATGGTGTGTGAGGCAAACTGTCAGTGCTGCGAGTGCAGCACTGACAGGTATAATCCACTGCAATGATCAAGCACTGCAGTGGATTAGATCAGTGATAAGATCACTGAAACGTAGTGTCCCATAAAGGAACTAAGAAAAAAAAGGTAGTTTTAAAAAATTTGTAAAAATATTCTGAAAACATATCTGATATAAAAAAACAAAAAATAAAGAAATTACAATAAATATGTAAAATATGTAAAAAATAAACAAAAAAAGTACACATTTGGTATTGCAACATGCGTAACAACCTGATTTATAAATCTGTAACACTAGTAACCCCCTTCAGTGAAAACGATAAAAATAACAAATGTAACAAAAACTGTCTTTTCTTCATACAGCTGACAAAAAAATAGAATAAAACAAAATCAAAAAGTCATATATACATAAAAATGGTACCACTGAAAACATCATTTTGTCTCACAAAAAACAAGCCTCCATACAGCTGTCAGTGAAAAAATAAAAAAATCAAAGCTCTCAGGATATAGAAATGCAAAACCTGTTTTTTTCAGTAAAATAGTTTTTATTGCGTAAAAGCAGCAAAGCATAAAAAAACAATATAAATGTGGTATCACTGTAATCGTACTGACCTGAAGAATAAAGCTGACTTACCACTTCTACGTCACAGTGAATGAAAAAAAAAAACAAAATTGACAAAAAAAAACAATTTCTGAATTGCTGTTTCTTCATGATTCTGCCTCACAAAAAGTGGAATAGAAAGCAATCAAAAAATATTATGTGGCCCAAAATGGTACCAATAAAAACTCCAACTCATCCAACAAAATACAAACCCTCACATGACTTTGTCGGCAGAAAACAAAAAAAAACTATAGCCTTCAAAATTCAGTGATGCAAAGAACCCTTGTTTTGTAAAAAAGTATTTTTAGTGTGATTGGAGCAAAACATAAAAAAAATAAACCTGGTATCTCTATGATCGTACTGACCTGAAGAATACAGCCGCTTAATCATTAATACCGCACAGTGAGTGACATAATAAATAAATATATAAAACTAATTCTTCAACTGCTGTTGATTTGTTCATTCTTTCTCCCATAGAGGATTATGTGTAAATCTTTGAAAAAATTGATTCAGACAAAATTCCCAATGGAAAATTCTGTGTGGTCCAGCAGTGTCCATCTTTTTATGCATCTTTTTTGCATGCACAAAAGTGTGATCAACAACAGTTTTGTTCACCTTTGAAAAGACGGAGACCACTGAGCAGACGCCAAACAAAGTCCGGAGTAACTTTGCTGCCTCATTAGTGAATGGATGCATCGGGAGTTTCACCTGAATCACAAATTTCGGAAATGTGGATGGAAACCCTGATGAAAGCGCTCAGCATAGAGCCCATAATAAATGTGAACTGATCCAAAATCTTCTGTACCCAAATTGCCTCCAAATAGTATTCAACTCAACCCACAAAACACAAGTCCCCACTCAAGTCCGTCATCTATTAATGGAAATATAGGGGTCTTCTACACTACTGGTAACACAAAGGCTCTGGAAAAACACTGTGGCCCCCCCTCAAAAAAGAAATCCAGCAAAATCTGCACTCCAAATCCAAATGCCCCTCTCCTTTCTTAGGCCTAAAAATGCCTAAACCACAGTTAGCATCCACGTTTGGCATTATTGTAGTGAGGAGAACCTGCTTAATTTACAGGGTGCAGATCTCCAGAAGCACGAGCTGTCCACAATGCATGGACACTACAATGTACTGGGCACAGTAAGGGCTTATTTGCAATTTTTAATTCTGCAACATTCACTGTGTTTGACACTATAGGTGTTTTGCAGAGACTAAATCATCACGACACCCGTAGATTAATTCACAGAAAGGTGTAATTTCCAAAATGTGGTCACTTGAGGGGGTTTCTGTTATTCTGGCATTTAGGGGCTCTGCAAATGGAGTCCACAAACTATTCTAGGATGATATGTGCTCCAAAAATCAAATGGTGCATCTTCCCTCCCAAGCCCTACGGTGCTGCCAAACACTACTGTGCAGTCACATGTGGATTATTGTCACATTCAAGAGAAATTGTGTAACACATTATGGGGTCTTTTTTTTACCTATAGCCCTTGTGAAAATTGGACAGCTGGAGTTAAAACAATATTTTAGTGGTAAAAATGTAATTATTCTTTGTTTACCGCCTAATAGTATAACATTTTGTGACACACCTTTAGTTTCAATATTCTCATTACACCACTGCATGAATTCATTTAGGAGTGCACTTTGTAAAATGGGGTCACTTGTTCAGGGGTTTCTGCTGTTCTGGCACCTCAGGTGCTCTGCCAATGTGACATGACACCCACAAATCATTCCGACTAAATCTGAACTCAAAGATGGCATTCCTTCCCTTTCTCACTTTGCACTGTGTCTCAAAAATAGTTTTCGACCACATATGGGGTATTGATGTACTCAGGAGAAATTGCACAACAAATTGTACAGTCCATTATCTCCTGTTACTATTGTGAATTAGAAAAATATGGGGTTAAAGCACCATTTTTGCAGTTAAAAATGTATTTTTTCTTTTTCATGGCTCAATGTTATAAAATTCTGTGAAGTACCTGGAGGTTCAAATTGCTGATAAACTTGCATGTTGTAACTTCCTAAAAAACTAATTTAGGTTTAAAAAATTATGCTTATGTAAAGTAGACATGTGGGAAATATTATTTATTAGCAATATTGTGTGACTTAACTCTCAGATTGAAATGACAAAAATTAAAGTTTGGAAATTGCAAAATTGACAAAATTTGCACTAAATTTTTGATATTTTCACGAAAATAATCACAAAAGATATCATCTTAAATTTAACACTATCATGAAGTACAATATGTCACAAAAAAGATAATCTCAGAATCACCAGGATCTGTCGAAGCATTCCAGAGTTATAATCTGTCAAAGTGACACTGGTCAGAATTACAAAAAATGGCTGTGTCAGGAAGGTGAAAACAATGTTATTGGGTAAAGGGGTTAAAATAAATACAAATTGACTTGTGCATATAAATCAACCCTTTTGCTATGAAGCCCCTAAAAATTTCCGGGGCAAACAATTACAAGTGCATCACAATAAATTAGAATATCATCAAAAAGTTAATGTATTTCAGTAATTCAATACAAAAAGGGAAACGTATATATTATGTAGAGTCATTAAAAACAGAGTGAAATGAAAATCCTTAAGTCTTTATTTCAGAAATTAGAATAATCACCACAAAACACCTACAAAGGCTTCTTTAGCATTTAAAATGGTCCCTTAGTCTGGTTCATTAGCCTACAAAATCATGGGGATCACTGCTGACTTGACAGATGTCCAGAAGGCAGTCATTGGCACACTCCACAAAGAGAATAAGTCACAAATGGTCATTTCTAAAGAAGCTGGATGTTCACAGAGTGCTGTATACAAGTATATTAATGGAAAGTTGAGTGGAAGTAAAAAGTGTGGTAGAAAAAGATGCACAAGCAACCAGGATAACCGCAGCGTTGATAGGATTGTTAAGAAAAGGCCATTCAAAAATTTGGGGGAAATTCACAAGTAGTGGACTGCTGCTGGAGTCAGTGTTTCAAGAGCCACCACACACAGACGTATCCAGGACATGAGCTACAACTGTCGCATTCCTTGTGTCAAGCCACTCATGACCAATAAAGAACACCAGAAGCGTCTTACCTGGGCCAAGGAGAAAAAGAACTGGACTGTTTCTAAGTGGTACAAGGTCTTCGTTTCAGATGAAAGTAAATTTAGCATTTTATTTGGAAATCAAGGTCCCAGGGCTACCATGCTTCCCAGACAATATGAACAAAAACATACATTGATAGGTAAACTATAACCCTATGGTTTATTTAAACCATAGGGTTCTAGTTTATCTATAAGGCTGTGTCCACACTTTGCGTCGTCCTAGTTGCAGTTCTAAACGCATCCTCTGGCAGAAATTGCTTTTGCCAAAGTTGCTTTTGAGCGCAGAATCATGGTAAATACGCGTGCGTTTTTACCGTGTTTTAGCCTCGTTTTTAGCGCTTTTTACATGCTTTTCCATTGCGTTTAGACAGATGCGTTTTAAACATTTAAACACTGCTAAATAAAGTTTAAACAGTCAAACACAATGAAAAAAGGGAAAAAAAAGGAACACATATAATTATTGAAATCATAACGAAAATAGTTATATTTCATATAATTATAGCGGTTTTATACTATTTATCGCTAAAATAGCAATAAATTAATATTTTTCATTAAGTTAATTGTCGGACTATGTGTGTGTGTAAAGGGACATATCATTTCATTATTTTGATGTCATAAACGCATGCGTTTATGTAGTTCAAAACGCATTCTTTCTGCAACTAAAAAGCAGGTAAAACGCTGGAATTTTGATGTTTCTTGCTTTTTGCAACTTCTCATTGACTTCAATGTTAGCAAAACGCAGCCCAAATGGCAAAAACAATTGACATGCTGCTTCTTTGAACGCAGAGGTTTTGCCCAAATTTATGCAAATTAAACGCAGCATTTTGAACTGAAAAGTGCGCACAAGAAATCCACTTTTCCCATAGACTTTGCTGTAAAATCAAAACGCATGCATTTTGGCATAAAAACGCTGCAGTTCAAAACGCTGCAGAAAAGCAGGTGAAAACGCAAAGTGCGGACACAGCCTAAAGCTATGTGTCCATGATGCGTTTTTACATGCTTTTCTGCAGCGTTTTCAACTGCACCTTTTTAATGCCAAAATGCATGCGTTGTGATTTCCAAGCAAAGTCTATGAGAAACAGGGATTTCTTGTGCCCACCATGCAGTTCAAAACGCTGCGTTTAATTTGCATAATTTTGGGCAAAAACAGCGTTTAAAGAAGCAGCATGTAATTGTTTTTGCCATTTGGGCTGCATTTTCATAACATTGAAGTCAATAAGAAGTTGCAAAAAGCAAGAAACCTCAAAATTCATGCTTTTTACATGCTTTTTAGGTGCAGAAAACATGCGTTTTGGACTAACAAAACGCATGCTTTTTGGACATCAAAATAAAGATTTGATATGTCCCTTTACACACACACACAGTCTGACAATTAAATTATTGGAAAATATCAATTTATCGCTATTTTACCGCTAAATAGTATCTAACCGCTAGAATTATATGAAATATAACTATTTTCTTTTTTTTTTTTAATAAATTATGTATGTTGTCCTTTTTTTTTCATTATGTTTGACTGTGTAATCTTTATTTAGCAGTGTCTTTATGTTCAAAACGCATCTGTCAAAACTCTATTGAAAAGCATGTAAAAAGCACTAAAAACGCACCTAAAACGCGGTAAATACGCATACGTTTTTAGCGCTATTTTAAGGTAAAAAGCAACTTTGGCAAAATCAATTACTGCCAGAGGATGCGTTTAGAACTGCACCTAGCTCGACGCCTCGTGGACACATAGCCTAAGTGTCTGTTTTTGTTTATATTGTCTGGGAAGCGCTGTGGCCCACTAACAATTATTACTTCAAAATTAAGTGATGCAAAAAACCTTTATTTTGTTAAAAAGCGTTTTTAGTTTGATAGTAGTGAAACAAATAAATAAAACTATATAAATCTGGTATCACTATAATTGTACTGACCTGAGGAATAAAGGTGCCTTATCACTTCTACAGTGGAGTGATGAATGTAAAACATAAATAAAGCCAATTCTTTAACTTTAAATCCCATACTTAACACCTTACTCCCACCATGTTCACCTATGCCCTCACAGTCCTTGCCCCTCTCCTCCTTACTCTCCTTCGCTATCCCCACACCCCAGCACTCTCCAAACAATATTCATCTCCCCGTCCCTCCTGCCTTCTCATCTGTCCTCATCTGCTGACCTGCTCCTAAACCTCAGATCGCTCCAAATATCACGCAGACCATGCCGTCCACTCTCCTTTTCCCACCTGCTCTCCCTTTCTCTACTTCTTCTCACTGCTGGTGACAAATCCCCCAACCCTGGCCCCCCACAGATGGTACACCCTTCTTTATCACCCATTTATCACTCCCCACATACTAGTAACTACCGCAATCTCTCCAATATAAAATCCATTCCCCTCTCACCTACTCCAACGCTCCCTCTCTCTGGAGCGCTCTGGAATGCCCGTTCTGCCTGTAATAAACTGCACATCATTCACGATCGCTTTACCTCCAGAAATCTATCCTTCATGGGCCTCACCAAAACATGGCTAACACCCTCCAACACTACCTCCCCTGCTGCACTATGCTACGGTGGCCTTCACTTCTCCCACACTCCTCGCCCTGGCAATAGACAGGGTGGAGGAGTGGGTCTCCTTCTTTCTAACAACTGCTGCTTTAACCCAATCCCACCTCTATCCTCTCTTGTCCTGCCTTCCTTTGAAGTGCACTCTGTCTGAATCTATTCTCCCTCTAACCTCCAAGTGGCTGTCATTTACAGACTCCCGGGCGCTACCACTGCCTTCTTCGACCCCTTCTCTGCCTGGCTTCTACACTTTCTCTCTGCTGACATTCCTACCATCATCATGGGTGACTTCAACATCCCCACTGACAACTGCCAGTCAGCAGCCTCCATACTCCTGTCCCTCGCTTTGTCTTTTGGTCTAACTCAGTGGTCCGCCTCTGCCACCCATAAAGATGGACACACATTAGACCTTATCTTCACCCACCTCTGTTCCCTTTCTGACCTCACAACTTCCCCCCTCCCCCTATCTGACCACCATCTGCTGACCTTTTCAGCCCTGTCCTCCTCACCTGCCCCCCCATCCACCACCTAGCACATCCCCGCAGAAACCTTGCACACCTTAACATACACACCCTTTCTGACTCTATCCTACCACTGTCCTCCATATCTTCACTCCACAACACAAACAGTGTGTGATGTTTTCTGACTTTTTGCCTTGTTGTGTCATTTTGCTTTAAGCTGTTTTTTCTTCATTGGCCATCTTGCTTCCTGTTCTGTTGCCCTCACCTTTGCCCTCAGTCAATATGGATTCCTCAGTTTCTATGTTCCCGTCCTGTTCCCTGCCAATTACCTGCTTAAGCTATCTCAGCTGATGGACCAGTGCTTCTGAATCCTGTTTTCAGTCTGCCTGTAACCTGATCTTCTGAAGTCTTTGGAAGAACTACTTTTCTGCCATCCTCTGTTTTGGATCCCTGGAACTCTTGTCCACACAGAAACCTTTCTGCTCTGCCATGGACATTTACAAGTACAGTAAGAGAGACTGAATTATACTTTGACACTTCTGCTGAAGTTTGAGGATCCATTCCTGCTTAATTTGTTCCCAGCCTCTGCACCCTGCAACTGTTTAACCCTTCATGTTTTGTGCACTTACTTGTATGAAGTAATACAAGAACTGTTTAGCAAACCTGTGTCTCTGTGTTTCCCTTGTACCCTTGCACTAGACTCTATACAAACAGTATTTAACACGTTACACAGTGCCACTACTTTCTACAACACCACTCTCACATCAGCTATTGATTCAGTCGCTCCCCTTGTGCATGGCAGAATGAGACGAATCAATAGACAGCCCTGGCACAACAGCCTCACTAAAAAACTACAGCAAGTGTCTAGGGCTGCTGAGCAGCACTGGAAGAAAACGCACTCCCAGGAAGACTTCACCACATTCAAAAAAGCAATTCCCACAATTCGTTCAGCCTTCACCTCCGCTAAACAGGATTACTTCAGAAACCTCATATCCTCTTTAATTCCCAACCCCAAACAGTTATTCAATACTTTCAACTCCCTCCTTCGCCCACCACTGCCTCCCTCCAACCTCCCTCATTTCTGAAGAAGACTTTGCCACTTATTTCAAAGAAAAAAATCGACCAAATAAGGCAAGTCTTCTCTGCTCAGTCACCACAACCCCTTCACATAACAGACCACTGCCCCTCCCCCATAAACTTCCTCCCCACCATCACCGAAGAAGAGCTTGCACGTCTTCTTTTAAAAGCGCACCTCACCACCTGCGCACTTGATCTCATCCCATCCCACGTCCTCCCCAACATCGCCCCTATCCTTATTCCAGCCTTAACCCATCTGTTCAACCTATCTTTAACAACTGGTACCTTCCCTTCTGCCTTTAAACATGCATCAGTCACACATATCCTAAAGAAACCTTCCCTCGACCCAACCTCTACTAACAGCTACCGCCCCATATCACTACTCCTGTTCCCCTCAAAACTCCTGGAACAGCACGTCCAAGCTAAACGTTCCTCCCACCTCTCATCTAACTCTCTCTTTGACAACCTACAGTCCGGCTTCCGTCCTCATCATTCTACCGAAACTGCCTTGACTAAAATCACGAATGACTTACTGCCAAAGCTAACAAGCACTTCTCCATACTCCTACTTCTAGACCTGTCCTCAGCCTTCGATACTGTCGACCACTTCCTCCTATTACATATCCTCTCTTCCCTTGGTGTCAGAGATCTCGCCCTCTCTTGGATCTCTTCATATCTTTCCAACCGCACTTTTAGTGTCTCCCACTCCCACCCAACCTCTTCATCCCGCCACCTCTCTGTTGGCGTCCCTCAAGGCTCTGTCCTGGGACCCTTACTTTTTTCCATCTACACATTTGGCCTGAAACAACTCATATAAAGTTCCATGGCTTCCAGTACCACCTATATGCCGATAACACTCAGATCTACCTCTCTGGCCCAGATGTCACATCTCTGCTGTCCAGAATCCTGAAGTGTCTATCTGCTATATCCTCCTTTTTCTCCTCTCGCTTCCTAAAGCTCAACGTGGCCAAAACTGAACTAATTATCTTTCCTCCATCTCACCTACACTCTGCACCTGATCTATCTATTACAATAAATAACACCAGGCTCTCGCCAGTACCCAAAGTACTGCCTCGGAGTGACCTTTGACTCTGCCTTGTCCTTCATACCACACATCCAATCCCTCACCACCTCCTGCCGTCTTCAACTCAAAACTTTTTCCAGAATCCGTCCTTTCCTCAATTCGCAATCTACAAAAATGCTAGTGCATGCCCTCATAATCTCCCGCCTCGATTACTGTAACATCCTCCTCTGTGGCCTCTCTGCTAACACGCTTGCCCCTCTCCAGTCCATCCTTAATTTTGCTGCCCGACTGATCCACCTCTCTCCTCAATACCACCCCGCTTCTCCTCTCTGCAAGTCCCTCCACTGGCTCCCAATCTTCCACCGTATCCAATTCAAACTACTAACACTGACCTACAAAGCTTTGCATAATCTGTCTCCTCTGTATATCTCTGAACTAATCTCCCACTACACTCCAACACGTCACCTCCGGTCCTCCCAAGATCTCCTTCTTTCTTCCTCTCTCATTCGCTCCTCACGCAACCGACTCCAAGACTTCTCCCGAGCATCCCCAGTCTTCTGGAACTCGCTGCCTCAACACGTCAGACTATCTGCTACCCTTGCAAGCTTCAAACGGAACCTGAAAACCCATCTGTTTAGAAATGCCTACAATCTACAATGACCTCACTATTTCACCACCGTGCGGAGCTGCCGCCCTCCCACCGTGCGGAGCTGCCGCCCGCCCACCGTGCGGAGCTGCCGCCCGACCACCGTGCGTAGCTGCCGCCCGACCACCGTGCGGAGCTGCCGCCCGACCACCGTGTGGAGCTGCCGCCCGACCACCATGCGGAGCTGCCGCCCAATCTACACCCCACCTACTGTCTCCTCCCCAAAATCCTATAGAATGTAAGCCCGCAAGGGTAGGGCCCTCTTCCCTCTGTACTAGTCTGTCTACTGTAACTTGTGTATGTATTCTGTATGTAACCCCTTCTCATGTACAGCACCATGGAATCAATGGTGCTCTATAAATAAATAAATAATAATAATAACTAGATTTGTTCATTCTGCCTCCCAGAGATCATGGTAAGGCATGGCTTACATTTAGCCAGTGCTCTATGAAGAGCTCTTACACCTGGGATTAGGTGTAAATATCTGCAAAACATAATTCAGACAAAATTCCCAATGGAAAATTCACTGTAATAAGGCAGATGTAGTCACTCTGAACTCCCATCTGGTCTGTGGTGCAGTGGTATCCATCTTTTCAACTGTCTTTTTATGCATGCACAAGTGTGGTTAACAATATTTGTCTGCACTTTTGAAAACAAGGGCACCACTGAACAGAGGACAAATGGGATCCGGAGTAAGTCTGCTGCCTCATTAATGAATGGATCCATCAAGGGTTTCACATGAGTTACGTATTTTGGAGATGTACAGTATATAGAAACCATAATGCAAAAGCTCAGCATAGAGTACAGGATAAATGTGAAGTGACCCAAAATATTCTGCACCCAAAATTGCCACCTATAGCGGTCAACTAAACCCACAAAAAAAACAAGTTTCCACTCAGGTCTGTCATCTGGTAATTAAAATATTGGAGGCTTCCACGTTACTGGTAGCTCAAAAGCTCTGGAAAAGTGCTATGGCTCACTTCTCAAAAAAGAAATCCAGCAAAATCTGCACTTCCAAATCCAAATAGTCCCTTCCCTTCTAAGCAGCACAATGTGCCTAAACCACATTTAGCATCCATATGTTTGGCACTGTTCTAGTGCGGAGAGCCCACTTAGTTTATGGGGTATGTATTTACAGAGCTAGACACAAGGTAAGGGCACTATAATGTACTGGGCACTACAACATTCACTGCATTTGACTCCATATGTAATTTCCAGTAATAAAATTTTCACTACACCCATAGATGAATTCCCAGAGGGCTGTTATTTCCAAAATGTAGTCACTTGTGGTGGTTTCTGCTGTTCTGTCACTTAGGGGTACTTTGCACGCTGCGACATCGCTAGCCGATGCTAGCGATGCCGAGCGAGATAGTACCTGCCCCCGCCGCACATGCGATATCTTGTGATAGCTGCCGTAGCGAACATTATCGCTACGGCAGCTTAACACGCAGTTACCTGCCCTGCGACATCGCTCTGGCCGGCGACCCGCCTGCTTCCTAAGGGGCGGGTTGTGCAACGTCACACGGCAGGCGGCCAATAGAACCGGAGGGTCGGAGATGAGGAGGACGTAAACATCCCGCCCACCTCCTTCCTTCCGCATAGCTGGAGGAGGCAGGTAAGGAGATGTTTCTCGCTCCTGCAGCTTCACACACAGCGATGTGTGCTGCCGCAGGAACGAGGAACAACATCGTATCTCCTATAGGTGCAACATTATGAAAATGACCGACGCTACACAGATCACCGATTTACGACGCTTTTGTGATCGTTTATCGGCGCATCTAGGCTTTACACGTTGCAACGTCGTTACCGGCGCCGGATGTGCGTCACTTTCGATTTGACCCCGACGATATCGCAGTAGCGATGTTGCAATGTGCAAAGTACCCCTTAGGGGCTCTGCAAATAGAGTTCGCAAACTATTCTAGGAGACTTTGTGATCCAAAAGTCAAATGGCACTCCTTCCCTTCTAAGTCTTCCTGTGTGGCCAAACAGTACTGTACAGTAACATGTGGTGTATTGCCAAGTTCAGGAAACGTTGTGTAACACATTATGAGGACATTTTTACCTATTCATCTTGTGAAAATTGGAAATCTGGGTTTCAAATTTAATTTAAGTGGTTAAATTGTAATTATTTTTTCTCCTTCACACAATATTATAAAATTTTGTGGCACACCTGTGGTGTCAATGTGCTCACTGCAGCATTAGATAAATTCATTGAGGGGTGTCCTTTGTAAAATGGGGTCAATTTTGGTTGGTCTCCTTGTCTGGCATGTCAGGGTCTCTGCCAATATGACATGGCACTTACACACCATTGCAATTAAATTTGAACTCAAATTTGACGCTCCTTCCTTTCTGAGCTTTGCGCTGTGCCTCAAAAGCAGTTTTCAACCACATGTGGAATATTAGTGAACACAGGAGAAATTATGTAACAAATTGTATGATCCCGTTCTGAAAATTAAAACTTTGACCTCAAGGCGGGCTTTGCACGCTGCGACATCGGTAACAATGTGTTACCGATGCTGCAGCGATAGTCCCGTCCCGTTGCACGTGCAATATCTAGTGAAAGCTGGCGTAGCGATTATTATCGCTACGGCAGTTTCACACGCACATACCTGCCGTGCGATGTCCCTCTGGCCGGCGACCCGCCTCCTTCCTAAGGGGGCGGGTCGTGCGGCGTCACAGCGACATCACACGGCAGGCGGCCAATTGAAGTGGAGGGGCGGAGATGAGCAGGATGTAAACATCCCGCCCACCTCCGTCCTTCTCATTGCAGCCGGGAGGCAGGTAAGGTGATGTTCCTCGCTCCTGCGGCTTTACACACAGCGATGTGTGCTGCCGCAGGAGCGAGGAACAACATCGTACCTGTCGCTGCACCGGCATTATGGAAATGTCGGAGGCTGCAGCGATGATACGATAACGACGCTTTTGCGCTCGTTCATCGTATCAAAAAGGTTTTACACGTTGCGATATCGACTGCGACGCCGGATGTGCGTCACTTTCGATTTGACCCCATCGACATCGCACGTGCAATGTCGCAACGTGCAAAGCCGCCCCAAAGCAACATTTTAGTGTAAAAAATTGTTTTTTTTTTTATTTTCACAGCCCAATGTTATACAATTCAGTAAATCACCTAAGAATTAATATTACTCACTACACCCTTAGATGAACTCTGTCATAGCTGTAGTATCCAGAAAGAGGACACTTGTGGGGGATTTCTGCTTTTTTAGCATATCAGGGGATCTTCGAATGTGACAGGGTGTCCACAAGCTAATCCAGCAAAAATGGCGGACTTTATCCTCTAAGCCAGGCCGTGCGCCAGGCCGTCCACCACATATGAGGTATCAAGAAATTGTACAATGCATTTTCTCCATTTATCATTGGAAAATTAAAAAATGTAAGGCTAAGACAACATTTTTGTGGTCGAAATGTGACTTTTTTATTTTCAGGTCCAACGCCATCAAATTCTGAAAAGCAACTGGGGGTTCAAGGTGTTCACTATACTTCTAGATACTTTTTTTGAGGGGTCTAGTTTCCAAAATGGGTTTACATATAAACGTTTTCCACTATTTAAGCTCCTCAAAAGCTCTCCAAATATGACATGGCATCCGCAATCGATTCTAGCCAATTTTGTGTTCCAAAAGTCAAAATGGCGCTCCTTCCCTTCTGAGCCTTGCCGTGCACCCAAACAGTAGTTTTCCACCACATATGGTGAATTCGCATTTCTCCTGTTACCTTTGTCAAAATGCAAACTATGGGGCTCACATGACATTGTTGAGAGAAAAAGTAACATTTTCATTTTTTCCTTCCACATTGCTTTAATTCCCGTGAAGCACCTAATGAGTTAATAAAGTTCTTCAATGGGGTTTTGAGCACTTTTAGGGGTGCAGTTTTTAGAATGGTGTCTCTTTTAGATATTTTCTGTCACATAGGACCCTCATAATCACTTCAAATTATGTTCAAATATGATGCTGATGT
Source organism: Anomaloglossus baeobatrachus (assembly GCF_048569485.1). Taxonomy (NCBI): domain Eukaryota; kingdom Metazoa; phylum Chordata; class Amphibia; order Anura; family Aromobatidae; genus Anomaloglossus; species Anomaloglossus baeobatrachus. Next base: position 307,814,717 of record NC_134355.1, read on the forward strand.
AAATTAGACATATGGGAAAAATTGTGTATTAACTATTTTGTGTGACATAACTCTCTGGTTTAAGGGCATAAAATTGAACGTTTGAAAATTGCATCATTTTTGCCAAAATGTCAAAATTTCACAAATAAACATAAAAAAAGTAGAGATAAATTTACCACTGTCGTGACATATAGTGTAAATAACAGATAAATAAATATAGCTCCGGCACTCCTTAGAGAATAAAATGCGAAAAAGTCTTGGGTGGTGCTGAATAAGTTTTTATTAACCAAGAAATAAAGTCTGTCCCAACGTTTCGGTCTACATCAGACCTTTTTCAAGGGATCTATCAGACTAGAGTATTGCAGAAAATAACTATGCACCAACGGACAACATGTGTAATCGTCAACAGCGTCTAACAGTAGGGTTAGGTGCTGTGACCGTATAACCCAGGTTATGTGCCACGCTAATTACACGAAAAAATGGGAGGAGTCTTGTTAGCAAAACCTTAGGAGGCGAGATACTGTTTGTGTTCTGTGCATGTACTGCCGGGCAAAAAGGAGCCCAATGAAATGTACAGGGTGTTATGTCCAGAAAGGCGTCCTGTCATGTTGAATACATAAACATGTATGCTGTGGAATACCCCAGTGTCAAGTCTTCAGTGGGATCAGGAGAAAAGGATCATATGATCTGGTTGCTAAGCGACAGTACTAGCTGTAAGTATTACAGGGCAAAACCTGAGAGAGATCGCCAGGAGGAGGACAGGGGGCATGTGACAAGCGCTGGACTGTGCCTGTGTCCGGGTGGGTGCGTCTAGACCAGATGCTAGAGAGCACAGACACATAGCCTGCTCCAGCGTACACCGGCTCCCGGTACACATGTGCAGGGAGCTGGCATACGCTGATGCCCCGCCCGCTCGGCCACGCCCCTGACACACGTTGGCACGCTTGGCCCCGTCCCCTGGCGGACATAACTTTGCGATGCTGGGATCGTGATGGAGCCGGTGTACGCTGGTAACCATGATACAATTCGGGTAACTATAGGAAGCGCTTCCCTTAGCTACCCGATGTGTATCATGGTTACCAGCGTACACCAGCTGCCGGTACACATATGCAGGGAGCCGGCATATGCTGACCCTTCGCCCGCTTGGCCCCGCCCCCGGCACACGGTGGCACGCTCGGCCCCCGCCCCCGGCGGCCTGCTTGGCCCCGCCCCCGGCAGACGTTGGCCCACTCAGTCCCGCCCCCAACACACGTTGGCCCGCTCGGCCCAGCCCCTGGCGACCCGCTCGGCCCCGCCCCCGGTGGTCACCTATACACCTCCCTCCCAGAACTACTGCTCCCATTATACTCCTCTTTTCCCAGGACCACTCCTCCTATTAAACTCCTCTTTCCCCAGGAGGACTACTCCTCCTATTATAGTCCTCCTATTATACTCCTCTCTGAGTAAAATAGGAGGACTAATATAGCATGGGGGATGGAGCACGATGGGGGGGTGTGCAGCATGGAGGATGGAGCACGATGGGGGGGTGCGCAGAATGGGAGATGGAGCACGATAGGGGTGTGCAGCATGGGAGATGGAGCACGATGGGGGGTACAGCATGGGAGATGGAGCACGATGGGGGGGTGCGCAGCATGGGGGATGGAGCACGATGGGGGGTGTGCAGCATGGGGGATGGAGCACGATGGGGGGTGTGCAGCATGGAGGATGGAGCACGATGGGGGATGCGCAGCATGGGAGAAGGAGCACAATGGGGGTTTGCGTAGCATGGGAGATGGAACACGGTGGGGGTGTGCAGCATGGGTAATGGAGCACGATGGGGGGTGCTCAGCATGGAGGATGGAGCAGATGGGGGGTGTGCAGAATGGGGGATGGAGCACAATGGAGGGTGCGCAGCATGGGGGATGGAGCACGATGGGGGGGTGCGCAGCATGTGGGATGGAGCACCATGGGGGGTGCGCAGCATAAGGGAAGGAGCACGATGGGGGGTGCGCAGCATGGGGGATGGAACATGATGGGGGGTGCGCAGCATGGAGGATGGAGCAGATGGGGGGGTGTGCAGAATGGTGGATGGAGAACGATGGGGGGTGTGCAGCATGGGAGATGGAGCATGATGGGGGGTGCGCAGCATGGGTAATGGAGCACGATAGGGGGTGCGGAGCATGGAGGATGGAGCAGATGGGGGGTGTGCAGAATGGGGGATGAAGCACAATGGGGGTGCGCAGCATGTGGGATGGAGCACGATGGGGGTGCGCAGCATGGGGGATGGAGCACGATGGGGTGTGCGCAGCATGGGGGATGGAGCACGATGGGGGGTGTGCAGCATGAGGGATGGAGCAAGATGGGGGGTGCGCAGCATGGGGGATGGAACACGATGGGGGTGCGCAGCATGGGGGATGGAGCACGATGGGGGTGCGCAGCATGGGGGATGGAGCACGATGTGGGTGCACAGAATGGGGGATGGAGCACGATGGGGGGTGCGCAGCATGGGGGATGGAGCACGATGGGGGGTGCACAGCATAGGGGGATGGAGCACGATGGGGGGTGCGCAGCATGAGGGATGGAGCACGATGGGGGGTGTGCAGCATGGAAGATGGAGCACGATGGGGGGTGCGCAGCATGGGGGATGGAGCACGATGGGGGTGCGTAGCATGGGGGATGGAGCACGATGGGGGGTGCGCAGCATGGGGGATGGAACACGATGGAGGGTGCACAGCATGTGGGATGGAGCACGATGTGGGGGTGCGCATGATGGGGGGGTGCGCAGCATGGGGGATGGAGCACGATGGGGGGTGCGCAGCATGGGGGATGGAGCACGATGGGGATGTGCAGCATGAGGAAAGGAGCACGATGGGGGGTGCGCAGCATGGGGGATGGAGCACATCCTCCCCCCAAAACACACACACACCGCCACACGCGCACCGCACAACACACCACACACACTGGGAACCACAAACACCCCCCTACACAGACACCCACACACACACAGACAACGCCGCACACACACAACACCCAACACACAAACACCGCGGCATACACAAATATACGCACATACCGCGCAACACACACACATTGCACATTGCCCTACACAAACACTTAGCAACTACACACAACAACATCTATATATATCTATATATATAACACAAATCATACATTAACTACAGAATACGTGAATTCTAGAATACCCAATGCGTTAGAATCGGGCCACCTTCTAGTATATATATATATATATATATATATATATATATATATATATTTATAATTTCTAGAATTTTGCTAATGATTGATCACTTATGGCAGAGAAAGAAGAACATTTGTCTGGTAAAATATATTACAAAGTTGCTTTTTTACATGTATACTATTGGTTCATGAAATAAAAATTAAAGCCACAATTATGCTTTTAATCCCTTCACGACCACGGGCAGTAAAGTTACGTCCTATTTTAACGTGACTTAACGACCAGGGGCGTATCTTTACTGGCTAAAAATCATTTGATTGCCGTGGCCATAGCAACGGCTTTCAAATGATGTTCCCTGCTGTTTCTTACAGCAGGGGACCTTTGTCTTGCATCGCCACCCCCCATCGACGATCGTGATTTGGCTGTTAATATCTGAACCGCCAACCACATTGTTCGCACTGATTTCGGCTAAAACAATGTCTGAATCAGTGCGATATTGTCTAGATACATCTAGATACATTTTTTGAGGAGTCTAGTTTCCAAAATGGGGTTACATGTGAAGGTTTTCAACTATTTAAGCTCTTCAAAAGCACTCCAAATATGACATGGCATCCACAATTGATACTAGCCAATTTTGTGTTTCAAAACTCAAAATGGCACTCCTTCCCTTCTGAGCCCTGCCGTGTACCCAAACAGTAGTTTTCCACCACATATGGTGAATTAGCATTACTTCTGTTACCTTTTTCAAAATGCAAACTATGGGGCTAACATGACATTTTTGAGGGAAAAAGTAACATTTTAATTTTTTACTTCCACATTGCTTTAATTCCTGTGAAGCACCTAATGAGGTAATAAAGTTTTTCAATGTGGTTTTGAGCACTTTTAGTGGTGCAGTTTTTAGAATGGTGTCTCTTTTGGATATTTTAAATCAATAGTACAGATTTAGATAAGCAACTTTGCAATATTTCTTATCTGGCAAATTTGCTTCTTTCTCTGCTGGAACTGATTAGTCATTATGAAAATTCTCAATCTGAGATAATCTGTATCCAGGGAAGTCTTTCCCATTACTGAGATAGGAGATGGCGGTTGTTACTGATGAGATTCTATGACAATGGTAGGAGGGAAGTGCTAAAGGTAAAGGGAAGAGTTAGAAGCAGAAGGAGGAGCTAGATGTGGAAAAAGACAAGAGGTGGAGGGAAGCGCTAGAGGCAAAGCTCCACCCCTCCTCCCTTGCGACAGATATGCTTTAAGGCTGGACATGCACAATAGATAGCTAATCTGAATGCTATCTCTGTCTGTACTACAGTACTCATGCACGTTCAGTTGGTTTGAATTTGCATGGGTGCTCATCATGCAAGAGGGTTCAAATATTCTGAAATCCATCAACAATTATTTATCCCAATATCTGCCTTTGAGGCAGATACACACTATGGTTCTGGAAAGCGACATGTTCAGCTGAAATTAATTTGATATATTAGGCCACCAAAAGGTATATTCAAATGTGGCTACATATGATTCGCTGCTGTAGGCACAAAAAATTCTATTAGACAACAATTAATAATTGTGGCCTACAAATCTTAAAACTACTGGGATGAAAATAAGACATTGAGTTTAGATTTCAGAGAAAACCTTATAATAAATTTACAAAATAGATTTTATCCACTGTCATGAAAGCAATAAAATAATATGCACGATCAGACATATATCACAGAATATAAGGGACAAAAGAGATGTCAGAATATGTGAAATACATTGAGTGGCATTTATAGTAATTAAAGAAAGACTGGATGACAAAAGCATCATTCATGAGCCATTTTGAATGTCCTGCAAGAGGATAAAGGATAACATGATACCTTCATTAACCGTAAGTGCATTCAATAAATAATAATTTACTTGTGGTTTGTCATGGAAGACTGAATTAGCTTGGTTTCCATTGGCTGTTGTAGAAGATCAGGAATGTATATAAAGTGTTAATATAAAACAAGTGACCTTGGCAGAATTTCACCAGGAACTAAAAATATATAATTCTGATCTTTCAGTCTTTAGAACTTTTTCCGGAACATTCATTTTCTTAAGGTGTTTGTCAAGTCATTAAATCACTTGCAGAATATAGCGTACTAAGTTATAGTTATGTGGGCAGATAATTGTAGACCATCATTTTTACAGTCTATAGCTTGCTGACCCAGTCTATTCACTGAGATATTTGGCTTCCACAGCATAAATTATTATTAAAACTAACATTTTAGTTTGATGTTTCAATTAGATGAGTATCCCACGTCCTACAGTGCCCCCACACAGTTATTTTCCCTCAACTTTTCAAGCTAAAAGTTTTAATATGAAATACATTTTAGAGTATGAGACATACTGTTACTCAGAATATTTTCTTTCTTGAATTTAGGTAATCCAAACAGCTGCATGTCATTTTGCAAATAGTATCCTACCGCTATTTAAGTTTATTTATATTTAACACCTTCATGACTGCGATTTTCCATTTTTTCCTCCCATTCTGCCAAAAGACATAACTTTTACATTTTTCTGTCAATATAGCCGTATGAGAGCTTGCTTTTTTGTTGGATGAGTTGTACTTTTGCATGACACCATTAATTTTACTATGCAGTGTACTGGGAAACGGGTGAATATACCAAAAAAGGGAAATTCGAAAAAAGTTTTGGGGGTTTTTATTTACCTTGTTCATTGTATGGTAAAACTGACCAGGCAGTTTGATTCTCCAGGTCAGTATTATAAGTACGGAGATACCAAACATGTATAGTTTTTTTTACTTAAGTAGTGAAAACCAATTCAAAAGTTTGTAAAAAAACAATGTTGCTTTAAGTGCCATTTTCCAACAAACGTGTTACATTTCTTTTTCTGTGTGAGGGCTTATCTTTTGCACCCTGTGCTCATGTTTTCACTGATACCATTTATGGCTAACTATAATGTTTTGATCACCTCTGATTGTATTTTATTGCATTGTTGCTGTGGCCAAAAAACATAATTCTGGTGTTTTTAACCCCTTAAGGACGAAGACAGTTTTGTACTTAATGCACAGGCCATTTTTTGTAATTTTGACCAGTGTCCCTTTATAAGGCTATAACTCTGGAACGCTTCAATGGATCCCGGTGATTCTGAGATTGTTTTTTCGTGACATATTGGGCTTCATGTTAGAGGTAAATTTAAGATGATTTTTTTTATTTTATTTGTGAAAAAATCTGAAATTTGACAAAAAAAATTAAAATTATGCAATTTTTAAAATTTTAATTTTTATGCCCTTAACCCAGAGAGTTATGTCATACAAAATAGTTAATAAATAACATTTCCCACATGTCTACTTTACATCAGAACAATTTTTGAAACAAAATTTTTTGGGGTTAGGAAGTTAGAAGGGTTCAAAGTTCATCTGCAATTTCCCATTTTTTCAACAAAATTTACAAAACCATTTTTTTAGGGACCACATCACATTTTAAGTGACTTTAAGAGGCCTGGGTGACAGAAAATACCCAAAAGTGACACCATTCTAAAATCTGCACCCCTCAAGGTACTCAAAGTCACATCAAAGAAGTTTATTAACCCTTCAGGTGCCTCACAGGAACTAAAGTAATGTGGAATGAAAAAAAAACAAAAAATAACATTTTACCTAAAAATGTTGCTTTAGCACTAATTTTCTTACTTTTTCAAGAGGTAACACCAAAAATTGGACCTCACACTTTATTACCCACTTTCTTATGAGTGCGCTGATACCCCACATGTGGTCAGAAACCTTTGTTTGGACAAATGGGAGGGCTTGGAACGAAAGTAGGAATATTTGAATTTTTGAAAGCCAATTTGGCTGAAACAGATTGCGGGCACCATGTTGCATTTACAAGTCCCCTAAGGTACCTAAACAGCAGAAACCCCCCTCAAGTGACTCCATTTTGGAAACTAGACCCCTTAAGGCTTCTATCTAGGGGTATAGTGAGCATTTTGGACTAACAGGTACTTCACAGAATTTGATAACATTAGGTTGTCATATTGAAAATTTTTATTTTTTTAACAAAAATGTTGCTTTAGCATCAATTTTCTCAGCTTTTCAAGAAGTAACACCAACACTTGGACCCCATAGTTTGCTACCCACTTTCTTATGAGCGCGGCGATACCTCACATGTAGTCAAAAAGTTCTGTTTGGACAAACAGCAGACCTTGGAAGGGAAGGAGCAATATTTCAATTTTGGAAAGCAAATTTATCTCTATTTGGAATAGTAGATTGTCATATTTTCAGAGCCTATGTGGTACAAGAAAAACATAAAACCCACATAAATGTATTTTTTGAAAATGATACCCTGTAATGTATTTATCTAGTGATCGTAGTGACTAGTTTGCCACCACCATTTTGTATGCAGTTGATGCAACACATGCATGTGCCTATAATAGATGGTGCACCATTTGGTCTTCAGGCTAAAACTGATGGAATTCCAGGACCCATTCAAGGATTACAGAGACATTGAGCTATCAAACAAGAAAATCTTTCCAGGAGTTATTACTCACAAAGGGCGGCATGCCCCTAAAAACATATTTGTTGATTATAAACTTGGTCTTGCTAAGAAAACAGTTATTTCGTAATTGCTATTGTAGCAGGAAGAAAAGTGTGGAAGAAAAGAGTGAAGGGCAAAATATGGAGGAATAAGCAGCCACTATGTGGCAAACCTGAGTCTGTTCCAAAGATGAATGAACACCAGCGGGGCAAGAAGGACAGGTTTATTTTTCAAAGAGACTGGTCATACAACGTCTTCCTAGCCCCATCAATCCCTATATGAGGGATGAATGTGCCAAGCGACGTGGTACATCATAACAGGTTTCTGCTCGCCAAGGTAGGAACCGCTATGTGCACAAAATAACCAATATCCTACAAAAAAATTGTTTAAAAGAACAGAGAGTCCTCAGTGGTTGATACCTTTTAATGGCTAACTGAAAAGATGGTAATAATTGCAAGCTTTCGAGACTACTCAGGTCTCTTCATCAGGCATGGTATAACACAAAATCTGAAGAGTCACGTATTTATACACAACAGGACTTAGAATAGTGCAGTAAAAAAAAAAAAAAAAAAAAAAAAAAAAAAAAAAAAAAAAAAAAAAAAAAAAAAAAAAAAGAATCAAAAAATCAAAAGTATCAATATCCTACAGAATGCTAAAAGTTATGGCCTGTCCAGGAGGTTCGGCAAGAACCATACAGTATAGCTGTTACGAAAAAACAAGAGCACTGGGAGTATTATTGCAAAAGTAGAAATTTATTATAGATAAATAACAACAATTAAGACAAAGGACATTTAGCAAGCAAAATAGAGGGAATGAAATTCTGGGTCCCATAGATCGTACTACCAAACCTTTGTGGGATCAAATATCTGGGGACTAAGTCAGGCTGGTTCACAGGTGATCTAGATCAACATACAGTTAAATAGAGTACTGAATCGCATAGATCCCAAAAGTAGTAGATCCTGTGAATCAAGCCTAACTTATCAGACACCCCCATACTAATACATACATGGTTGCCAAGACATACAGTTACATGTAGGATATTCATGAAATCAGATGTATATCTAGGGACTAAATCAGGCTGGTTCACAGGTAATCTAAATCAATATACAGTTATGTAGAATACTTGAATCGCATAGATCCCAATAATAGGACAGTAGATCCTGCGAATCAAGCCTAATGGCTCGCGGACTTTTCAGATTAGGGAATATATTTCATGCCATACGACTCATGTTGTTTACTATGCGACATGTGAATGTTCCCTGATCTATATTGGATTGACTACACGTGAGCTTCGTGTTCGTACGCGTGAACACGTGAGGGACATATGCGGCGCAAAGACAGTTCTGGATGTCTCAACTTTGAAAACCTTACCGAGACACTTTAGAGCTGTACACCAATCCAATCCCAGATCCTTAAAAGTTCTTGGAATAGATGTGATACATGGAGGCATTAGGGGAGGGAATCTGAAAAAACGCCTAGCGCAGACCGAGACCCGTTGGATTTCGATCTTGGGTACACTCACCCCAATGGGTCTGAACGAATCCATTAGCTACGCTCCGTTCCTGTAAACCACATGTGGCTCCTAAGTGTGCCCTTCCTGAGCTTCATTCCCCTTGATTCCTGAATTTCCTATATTTAAGTGAATTAATTATCAGGGACCAGGAGTCTGTGGCTCATGATTAAGAAATGATCTATGATTCTTTTATCCTCTTGTATATATGTTGTTTTTAAACTCTGTTGTACATATTGTCATTTCAATTTTTCTCATTCATTAGGTTTTTCCACATCATTCCACTTTGTGATTCATGCGGTGTTCAGGATACCCTCCAACATAGTTGTCAGGAATTGTGAACCTGTCAGGATGGAGAATCTCCCACCATCGATACGATTCGTTGTATTCTTCTGTGCCTCTCTCTCTTTACCTTTCCCTCCCCCCCCCTTCCCCTCACCTTCCCACCCCCCTTTTTTCCTACTCTACATATTCCTTATGGATAGGAGGTTATGGCATGATTTTTGATATATATATATATTTATAATTTTTGTAAAATGACATGTGACTTATGTTTATGCCCCCCCCCCTTTTTTCCCCCCTTCCCCATAAAGAAAAGTTGGCACTAATCTACTCATATGTCATCTAATAACTTGTTTTAGGGACTGTTCCCCATCCCAGTACGGTGTCATGTATATTCCTGACCCTATTGTAGCAATTATATTGGTAGAATACATTTTGTATTTTCTTTTTCTACTTTCTAAATTTTATTAATATATGTCTTTAACACCTTCATACTGTCCTTCCTTTCGAAGCTGGCAAGGCAAATTAAGGAATACCTCTATTTTTACCAAGCTATGATCCCCACAGGTGCCATTTTTCCATTTTGAGTAACTGTCACGCTTACTGGGGGTGACGCGTCCCCCCTCTGTGCTTGTTGACAGGTGGACTCGATGATGTATGCCCCCTGTGGGAATCTATTTGGATCAAGTTCTTTTTTGAGCTTATAGACAAAGAAATCTTATTGATATATATTCCTTTCTGCCTTTCCTATTCCGCCACCAGGGGGGGCGCGGTCTGTGTGTGACGTCCATCGGACCTTTGGTACCTTAAGGGTGCCTCCTGGTTCTATTTGGCGTCTCGCCTCTCCTGCGTCCCTCCTGTTGCCTGGGAGCTGTGACGCCGCTCTTTCCCCAGCGTGTCCCTCGCATGCGCAGTTATGCGCGGCTCGCGATTACGCTGTGCGGCGGTGCTGGCGTCCTTAGCTCCCGTGGCATCCGGTCACGTGATTTACATCACGTGACCGGGTGACGGATATTCGAAAGGACGGCGCGTCTCCCTATACACTGCACTCACCCCTCCCGGAAGAAGCGGTGTCAACCGCGAAACGGCCGTCGGAGGTTCCCTCTGGTCTGGCCTGGCTCCCCTAAACTACCATTATAATTAGGTAAGCACTTTATTCCTACTGTGTGGGTATTTAATGGTTGCCCTGCAAACATTACTTTGAGAACGTAGGTCTGCCGCTACTCTTGTGTTGCTTGACAACCATGTGTATATTAATATGGGGGCATCTGATAAATTAGGCTTGATTCGCAGGATCTACTGTCCTATTATTGGGATCTATGCGATTCAAGTATTCTACATAACTGTATATTGATTTAGATTACCTGTGAACCAGCCTGATTTAGTCCCTAGATATACATCTGATTTCATGAATATCCTACATGTAACTGTATGTCTTGGCAACCATGTATGTATTAGTATGGGGGTGTCTGATAAGTTAGGCTTGATTCACAGGATCTACTATTTTTGGGATCTATGCGATTCAGTACTCTATTTAACTGTATGTTGATCTAGATCACCTGTGAACCAGCCTGACTTAGTCCCCAGATATTTGATCCCACAAAGGTTTGGTAGTACGATCTATGGGACCCAGAATTTCATTCCCTCTATTTTGCTTGCTAAATGTCCTTTGTCTTAATTGTTGTTATTTATCTATAATAAATTTCTACTTTTGCAATAATACTCCCAGTGCTCTTGTTTTTTCGGATTACTTTTGGAGTGTGCTGTCTCGGGGCCACACTGGAGGGTTAATTCTATACCTTGCCCGGTGCTGCCCAGAATGAGACTCTAAGTTTTAACCATGAGGCTCTTTGCTTGAGTATAGCTGTTACGGTTGCTGTGGCACTGGAGACTATGTTTGGATTTCTTGCTACTGCACATGTACGAGCACTGGAGACTATGTTCGGATTTCTTGCTACTGCACATGTGCAAGTGCTGGAGACTAAAGGCTACTTTACACACTGCGATATCGGTCCCGATATCGCTAGTGTGGGTACCCGCCCCCATCTGTTGCGCGACACGGGCAAATCGCTGCCCGTGTCGCACAACAGCCGTCACACATACTTACCTGTCCGGCGACGTCGCTGTGACGGGCGAACCGCCTCCTTTCTAAGGGGGCGGTCCGTGCGGCGTCACAGCAACGTCACTGAAGCGTCACTGAACCGCCGCCCAATAGCAGCGGAGGGGCGGAGCTGAGCGGGACGTAACATCCCGCCCACCTCCTTCCTTCCGCATAGCGGCCGGGAGGCAGGTAAGGGGAGCTTCCTCGTTCCTGCAGCGTCACACGCAGCGATGTGTGCTGCCGCAGGAACGAGGAACAACTTCGTTACTGCTGCAGTAACGATTTTTAAGAATGGACCCCCATGTCGCCGATTAGCGATTTTGCACGTTTTTGCAACGATGCAAAATCGCTTATCGGTGTCACACGCAACGGCATCGCTAATGCGGCCGGATGTGCGTCACCAATTCCGTGACCCCAACGACTCCGCATTAGCGATGTCGCAGCGTGTAAAGCCCACTTAAGTCCTATCTTGGAGCCATTGCACATGTGCGGGTGACATCATCGCTGACACGAGGTCACATGTCTCTGACACCTTCTAAGCTGATTAGCCGCTGGTCATGTGCTTGTGACACGTGGTCACATGTCTCTGACACCTTCTATGCCGATTGGTCGCTGGTCATGTGCTTGTGACGCTTTGCTCGGTGATAGGCCAGCGTGACGTCATTGCTGTCGTTCTGGCAGCCGATTGGCTCTGGTGTCCTCCATCTTGGATGAGGCACACAGTCTATATAAGACCCTGACGCACGCCGCCCGGCGCTCAGTCCTCTTGGTTCACGCATGAGAGTAGACGCTCTGTGCACGTCCCTCTAGGCATCTCTCTGTCTATGCTAGGTGAGCGCTACCGGCAGGGTAGCGTTCTTATACCTTACAGCTTCGGCTGTGGTCCGTATCCTTACATCTTAGTGGAGCGGACATAGGCAGGTGCCTGAGGCACATGGTCCGGCTGGGCCTTGTGATTCTACTCGTAGGTGGACGTTGCCGCTAGGGTAACGTTCCTTATACTGCGTCTGGCAGTTGTTCGTATCCTCGCACACTAGGGGAGCGAACATAGGTAGGAGCTTTGTGCGGCTTATGCTGCTGTCCGTCTCTTTTGCACCACTAGTGGAGCGGACCTAGGCAGGTGCCATATCTAGTGGTTCGTGTCCTCGCACACTGGTGGAGCGAACGCAGGTAGGAGCTTTGTGCGGCTTACGCGCTGTCCGTCTCCTGGCACCGCTAGAGGAACGGACCTAGGTAGGTGCCATTTCACACTCACTGCTTTTGTCTCTGTGACCATTAACAGAGACCATACCACACACCCTCCAAGCAAAGGAGGAATTTCTTTATTTCCTAATTATATTCCTCTGTGAGTTTAACAGAGGTATTGCACTTTGCACTTGTGCTATTACTATTTACAGTGGCACACTTATATACCCCTTATCCTCTGCCATAGTCTGCAGCAGAGTCTTTGCACAGTGGACCCTGACTGTCTGATATTCCTTTTGGTTTTATTATCAGACAGCCCCCCGTAACAATAGCCCATAGCGTATGAATATGGAACAGCCTCATTATTAGAGATCCTCCAATAAAATGATCGTGCCCATATCACCAAGATAAAGAAGTAATATAAATGCAAAGACAAGTTTTGTGTAGCATGACAGTCGTAAATACCATCAAACTAAGATAAATGGTAAAATAAAATGTTTGTGAGTGACCGAGTCCTGGAAAGTTGTCAAATGATCAGACTTTTCAAGAACGTTAGTGGGGTCCACATTCTGGAGTATGCAGACGTGGGCATGTGGACGAGGATTTGTCTGAATAATAGTTTGGGATGGGATGATTGTGTCCTGGAATTATTTGTGAAATGGGGTAAAATGTGTTTTTCTGATGAAAATAGTAATTTTTATTTGACACGTAATAATAGAATCTCTGCTGGGGTCCAATGAACCAAAAATATCAATTATGTGAAAAAAATAAAATTATACAATTTTGGGGAAGTGATGGCAATTCAATAATGGTTAGTTGTGTGGAAGGTCTCAAAACAGGAGGAGAGACAAAGGCCTGGTTGGGACGGGCACATGGGCCAGTAGTAGAGGGAATCTCTCCTCCTGCCGTGTTTGCTACAAACCCGACATCTTTTTTGAGGACGGTTGTTGGTGGGAGTGGAAGGGATGGGGTGAATAAAATGGCGCTCCGACAGACTTCGCACATCCTCCGACTGGAGGGCTTCCTCCTGTGCCTCTGAGTCAAAAATGAGATGCTCAATAATTGTCTCCTGATATTGGAGGAAGGCAAGTGGTCCTTGCGATTTTTTATAGAGCACAAAACTATTATAAGTAGCTATTTGGATCAGGTAGATTGCTACCTTCTTATACCAGGCCCTTGTCTTCCCCTTGACCAGAAAAGGCTGAAGCACCTGGTCCGACAGATCTACGCCTCCCATGTACTTGTTATAGTCTGCAACACATACTGGCTTCTCTTTGTCCCTGGTGTTGCCCCTGTCTCTGACCGTCACAGTGGTGCCCGCATGCAGGGTGGTGAGCATGAATACGTCCTTGCGATCTCTCCATTTCATGGCAAGAAGATGGTCACTTGCCAGTGAGCAGGACGCACCCTTCTCCAGACGTCTGGACACCAACTGTGACGGTAGACCAACTCTGTTTTTACGGATTGTGCCACAGGCCCCTGTGTTTGCAGCATGGAGGGATTTATAAAGGGGGATACTGGTGTAATAATTATCTGTGTACACATGGTATCCTTGCTGTAAAAATGGGGTCATTAGCTCCCAGACAATTTTGCCTGGGATGCCAATTGTCTGGGGGCAGTTTGGGGGATTAATTTGGCGGTCCCTACCTTCGTATATTAGAAAGGTGCATGTGTACCCGGTTGTGCTTTTGCACATTTTATATAATTTTATACCATATCTGGCACGTTTGGAGGGTATAAATTGGCGGCCCTTGTAACTCATAAGGGACTCGTCTACAGAAACATTTTTTTCAGGGGTGTATGAATTTAGAAAGGAAGCTTTTAGGAGGGAAATTAGGGGTCTCAATTTATGAAGGCGGTCATAGTTTGGGTCATTTCTTTGGGGGGCTTGGGCATTATTACTAAAATGCAAGAATCGTAAAAGGGTCTCATATACGGATCGGGGCATTACGGCTGCAAACACAGGGGTGCTGTGGACACTTTTAATAGCCCAGTACGAGCGGAGAGTGGGTTTTTTTTACTAAACCCATGTTGAGGGTAAGGCCTAAAATTTTTTTTATTTCTGAGATGGTTGTGGGGATCCAAGAGCGGGAATGGATGGAGTTGGGGTTTTGGGAGCGATACTGATGGCCATACAAATTGGTTTGTTGGACAATAAGGTCTAGTACATCTTGGTTTACAAAGATTTTGAAAAAATCGAAGGGGGCAAAATTGGTTATGTTTATTTTGATTCCAGGGGCTGCTATGAAAGGGGGAATTTGGGCGGAAAATGATTCGTTGGGATACCATAGTTCAGGTGGCACTGCAGTACTTGGGCCTGCCGCTGAAGCTCCAGCAGTGACAGGGCCTGCCGCTGAAGCTCCAGCAGTGATGGGGCCAGCCGCCAAAGCTCCAGCAGTGACGGGGCCAGCCGCCAAAGCTCCAGCAGTGACGGGGCCAGCCGACTAAGCTCCAGCAGTGGTGACCGACTCCGCTACCATTGGGCTGCGGGATCCCGTGGAGGAAGCGGAGTCATCACTATCTGAAAATCCCTCGATTTCAGAGGCAGACTTTGTATCTGAGCCTGAACTGCTGGCGGCAAGCAGCGTGTATACCTGCTCAGTAGTGAATGTTCTGCGAGCCATTTTTTTTTCACTGCCTAACTAAAAAAGAAAAAATACAATATTTTTTTTTGTTTTTTTTTTAACCCTAACACTAACCCTAACCCTGATCTAAAATAGAAAATGAAAAATTCTAACTAAGGGGAATGCTGAAAGAGGTGATGAAGAGATTTGGGGTGAGGATATTTGGGGTGAGGATATTTGGGGTGAGGATATTTGCTGAATTTATGATAAACTATTCTTTTTTTTTTTTACAAGAATCAGCAGCAGATGTAGTCTCTCTCTCTTCTCTCCCAGATCAACTACAAGGGAGAGAAGAGGGAGGCAGACCCAAATGCTGCCATTTCTGTAAATATTTTGGGTATTTTATCACTGTGATAGGATCTACCACAGTGATAAAATGCCAGCAACCAATGAAACTGGTTGCTATGTGGAGGAGGCAGATTCTTGTGGACACACTGCGTATGCGCCTGCCATTTTGGAGCAGGAGAGAAGAAGGGGGGCCACGGGGGACTTGTAATTTTATTGAGGTACCAGGGGAAACCGGAGGGGACCGGGGGAGCACACTTTTGACCCATCTGACATGTTTGAGCACGTTAGATGGGACAGAAGAAGCTGATTGCAGCGGTCGCATGCGCCCGCTATTAGACAAGCTGGAGGAGAACGGGGGAGGGGGCATTGATGGTACTTGGGTACCGGGGAAGGACCGGAGGGGACCGGGTGAGCTTTTACTTATGTCACAATCCGGTGATCTCTCTCAGATGTGAAAGAGATCACCAGATTGTGACACTTCTCGGCGGCCGCACAGAGGTGGCGGTCGCCATTTTGGAGGCTGAAAACATGGTGGGGGTCGGGGGGGCCGTGGGGGACCGTGCCAGCACCGGGGAACCGGAGGGGATGTGGGGAGAACATTTTTCTCCCATCTAACATGATTGATCATGTCAGATGGGAGAAAAAGCATTTTTCAGCAACGATTATATTTTCTTATATGTGATCGTTGTTACACCGCGTGTAACGGCGATCACGTGACCGGGGGACAGAAAAACCATCCCGAATCATGATCTCCAGGGTCTCAGCTACCCTCTGTAGCTGAAACCCCGGAGATTTTCTGGCACTGGGGGGCGCTATTTACCTTTTTCTGACCGCCGTTTATAAATGGCAGATCAGAATAAGGACCTGATTCTGCCGCCGTTTATCTCCGTAAGGCTGTCGTAATGGGGTTAATATTGTTTTCATTGCACTGTTTAGCAATTGTATTAATTTGTTTTATATTTTGATAGATCGGACATTTCTGAACTCGGTGGTACCAAACGTGTATTTTTTTAATTGTGTAATTTTCAATGGGGCAAAAAGTGGGTGATTTGAATTTTTGGGATTTTTTATTTTTTTCCTATTTTTAAAAACTTATTTTTGACTTGACTTGAAGCTGCGATCGTCCAAACACTTTTTCTATACAGAACAATGCATAAGCACTGCTCTGCACAGCAAAAATAATTAACTCCTGTGAATGCAGACTCACAGGAAGAGCATCATTACAAACACAGGAGTCATCAGCTAACCCCTGGCTATCATGACAACCCACCGGCGTCTGCAATGACATCACAGGAGAGGTGATGGGAGTAGGGAATAGCGAGGTTCCCACTGGAGCACATTAGATCCAGCTGTCAAAGATTGACAGCGGGATTTAACTGGTTGATAGCAGCTGTAAGAGGCACATGTCAGGTGATCAAATCACCCATCATGTGCATGGAAAGATAGGGGCTCAACATGTGAGCCCACATCAAATGTAGAGACATGTCCTATTATGTACCAGTATATCATAGATCATGAAGGGGCTAAAG
Organism: Anomaloglossus baeobatrachus; assembly: GCF_048569485.1. Taxonomy (NCBI): domain Eukaryota; kingdom Metazoa; phylum Chordata; class Amphibia; order Anura; family Aromobatidae; genus Anomaloglossus; species Anomaloglossus baeobatrachus. Next base: position 307,831,898 of record NC_134355.1, read on the forward strand.
GACATCTGTAAGTAGGATCCATCCTACTAAGCGGTCAATAATATATATTAGCAAGTCATAGAACGTCAATTAAAATTACACTTTGAAATCTGTGATCCAATGTCTTATTTCAGGGATATCCATGTTGTTCTTAATATGTAAATGAGCTGTTCCAGCCTCTGGGCAGGATACTAATCTGCTGGAGAATCTGCCCCCAGAGCTTATTTTAAATCAAAAGGGGCATGTGAGACATGTAATGACTGACAATGCGTTCTTCTGTTGCCACTGCAGAGCCCTTTTTCATTTAAAATAAGATCTGGAGGCAAATTCTCAGGAAGATCAATGTCCGGCACATGAATCTTAATAGCTCACTTACATATTAAGAAAAGGTGAATTTCTCTGGGTTAAAACATCAGATCACAGATAATAAAGTATTATTTTATCAACTTTCTATGACTTGCATGCCCATATAGACGGCGTAGGATGATTGATACTACTGATAAATACCTATTTACGAAATCTTTTTTAATATTAATAGGCAATTTTGCATTTATTCTTGAAAACGTGATGTTTACTCACGCACACTAAATGACCAAGTGAAGATCCGCATTCATAGCAGAATATGTTGTATTTTCATTGGTGGTTATAGCAAAAAAAAAAATAAAACAAATTATATATACTGCATATATTTATAATCTGTGGAACAAACTCCTGATCAAAATAGCAGCAAATCGAATAATTAAACAGCTCAAAAGCTCTTTACTGTGTTAAAACAGCCATTAGGAAAGTGAGCAAGACCATCTACCCAAAACACTCACTTCTGGAAAGGGAATGAATTAGATATTGGAGGCATATTAATCCGTTATCAATTTATGATTTATTAGTACATCATATGCCAGCTTTCTGACTTTGATTTGGGCTCAGAAATGGAGCTCCTTTCTTTGCTGACAGATGATGATTATGAAATTCAGCCATCAAATGATTCTAACAGCCAGGAGTGGAGTGGCGTTAAATGCCACTGTCAATCTGTGACTGCGGCTTATACAGTACACTTCACAGTGAGCGCACTGTTCTAACCACCCATTGACATCCCTGCAATGATGGGTTAACGTGACAGCCAGAGGTCTGCTGAACACCCCCATGACTGTCATGATGGTACTCCTGTGAATTTTTTTTTTTTTTTTTTACAAATTTCTGATTTTTTTCACCAATTAAATAAAAATAACTATTTATCTTTGGTATCTCCTTAATTGTATTAACCTGGAAAATCATATTTCCATGTCAATATGCCATAAAACAAATACTGTAGATTAAAAAAAAAAAAAAAATTGCAGAATTGATTTTTCTTTCAATTTTTCCTGCATTTGAAACATGTTTTCCATTTTCCAATACAGCCCATGATGAAATGGATAGTATTATTCAAAAGAAGCTTATGTCATCCGCACCTCACCCCATTATAAATTGTAAGCTCTTACAAGCCGGGGTTGTCTTTATTTTTGCTTTAATTATTGTATCTTCTTATAACTGTTACTTATGATTGTTTTTATATGAACCTCTGAATTGTAAAGCGATGCGGAATATGTTGTCATCATAATGCATTCGAAAATCGAATCATACTGCAGAGGCGTATCTAGGAGGGGCTGGCGGGGCATGTACCCTGGTCGCAACTGTCAGGGGGCACTGTCGGGCAGCCTGATACGGTGCTCTGAAAGTCTCCTAAGCAGCTGCGTTTTGCTGCCCCGTAGTGGCAGCCAGCATCAGGTTATCCACCTGACGAAGATATTGTCTATATCGAAACGCATTGTGGCTTTGATAAAACAAATAAAACTTACTAAACGATTTTGTGGACTCCTTAGCACTCTATTAGACCATGAATCACCTTTATTGATACCTATTTCCCCCTTCGGGGGTCCATGGCAAGAGCTGCTTAAACGGAGGCTTCATCAAAACCAGAACCTTTTGGACGCCTATTCCCTCCACTAACCCGCGGCTGGATCAGGCATACAAGAATCCGTCTGCCTGAAAGGATCTCAAGGATTTCATGGATAATCCTCCTGACAGCGGAATAATACACTCCTGTCTAACACCGTGGTTGTGCGAGGGCTGCACAACCACTCCAGGTGAGCAGTTTTAATTATCGGTCTCACCACTACTCCTGTCTTGAGACTCTTCACATACGCTTCCTGTTTTCACTTTTTTTTCAAGCTGACAGCCGAGACTCAGAGAAAGTGCGGCTCCCACTGATCAGTTGTACTCATATCTTTCAGACTTGAGAACAATTGAAGCTCTGACCGACATCGCTGACTTCGGGGTCTGAGCAACTTCCGTAGTGTGATCAGGTCAGCTGATCACACTGCTGACTTCACTCTTCAGCACAGCATAGGCTGCAGACAATGCTGGCGATAAGTGCTCCAGTGGAGATGAAGACACTGAAGAGGATCAGCATGGTGTGAGGGAGCAGTAACTATTTACACACTATGGGGGGACAGAGGGTGGGGAGAGGGCAGTATCTATAGACACAGTGGGGGGAGAGAGGGTGGGGAAAGGTAACTATCTGTGGACACAGTGTGACAGGCAGAGAGGATGGGAAAGGGGAACTATCTTTAGATACAGTATTGGGAGAGAGAGGGTGAGGGATGATTGGGTTTTGAATTGTGTCTTTAGAGTCTTTCTAGTCTGTAGAGAGACCAGCTGGGTACGAGTGTTGGGTCTCCCTGTAGTAGGTCTTACCTTTTTCCGTTACCCATGTGTTAAAGTGTTTACATTCAAAAAAAATTTTACTGATGGATTTTCTTTAATATAAAAACCGGAGAACAAAGGATTAGAAAAGGCAAAATATGTAAAAAAAAACACATAGTACCCCTTCTCCCCCTTTTTTCGTTCCATTTTAAATTTTCATTGATGTTTGTAATTATTTTTAATTATTTCTTGATGTTCTTTAATGTCATTACATATTATCTGGACATGAATTATTCATTTTCTGCCACTTGTTATCTGCCTGCAAGGACCGAATGAAGAATTCAGCTGGTTCACAATCAACATGTTCATTTTCCTGTAACCCTACTGTTATGTGATTGGCCTGTCTGGGTTCTAGGTATGTTATTAGCAAATTTGATTCTTATAATTGTTAACCATTTGCTGCATATTACTTGGCATTTAGATCTTTGCTCAATAGTGGTACCTTGAGTGGGTTCAATCATCTTTTTTTGCAAGTTTTTGTATCCTATTAGTAACAACATCAGTCTTATCTTATCATTTACCTGTGTCTTTCTCTATGTTATCACTGACCATCATGCGCATGCGCCATATCTCTGCAGCTTTGTGTTTGCCATCCCCAGTGTCTTTGGTGCGTTCATGTGCACATGCACAGGAGTAATGGATACCATTCACTCTTGCGCGTGCGCCTGACGCATTGACTGCCGGGGACACAGACACTGTTTTAAGTGCGGAGTTCATGTGAGCATGTGCCTCTGATGATGGTCCTGTGATCGGAACTCTGATCACATGACCCCCCAGTGTGACTATTAAACGTCTTTGGCTTTAAATACATGACCCTTTTCCTCTCCTTCCCCCATGATGAAGCAATAAGACTTGCCTGCGAAACGTACGTCTGCCTTCTCCCTGCCTGAACTACCACCGCCAGCTGTAAGTTCCATCATGCTCGATCTACCTTGTTATCCTTCAGTATGCAATTTAGTCTTTCATTGCCTTTGATATGTTGCAACTGTTATTGTGATGCTGCCCACCTAATCCCCACGTGCCTAGGAAATTATGTTCCATATGCACTATGCACTTTAATACATTAATTGCTCGTTTGATAATTCCTTTTATTGTTATAAGTGTCATGATTGCTGCCTGTTAGTACTGTTTGATAGGCTCTTTCATATATTGGTAGACCCTATTGTGGCTGTATTTGTACTGTTGTTAATACCAATATTTTTAATGTTACCTGTATAGGCATTTTGGCATATTTTTCAGTCCTTTTGGGAATATTTACATTTATCTACTAGCTTGACGGTGGCGTTGCCCTTTCTCCCTACCTTTTTCTTTTCCTATTACTTCCATTTTCTTTGTTGAGTTTATTTTTTTTATTATTTATTTTATGTGTCTACAATTGGTTGTTCTAATACAGATTACTATGTGTTTATTTTTACATATTTTGCAGTTTGTACTGCTTTGTTCTTCGGATTTATATGAAATATGGAGTGCTAAACCACATGTAGTGTGTATTTCACACCTGTAGGGTTTATTTTTCTTTTCCATACATTTAACAATGCATCTATGGGATTTTGTATGCTGGTGGATTTCCTTTAACCCCTTCACGATATTCCGTATTTTCTTTTCGCTTCCCTTCTTCCAAGAGCTTTAACTTTTTTATTTTTCCATCAATCTTGCCATATAATGGCATATTTTTTGTGGAACGAGTTGTACTTTTAAAGGGAATCATTAGTTTTACCTTATAGTATACTGGAAAATGGCAAAAAAATTCCAAATGCAAAAAAATTGAAAACAAAGTGCGATTGCATGATTGTTTTTGGGATAGTTTATTCAAAGTGTTCACTATATCGTAAAACTGATGTGCCGGTGGGATGCCTCACGTCGGTACAAGTTCCATGGACACCAAACATTTATAGGTTTACTTTTATCTAGGGGGTTAAAAAAATTCAGACGTTTGTCCCAAAAAAATGATGCACTTTTTGCACTGTATTCCATGATCCGTAGAGTTCTCATTTTTCAAGATCTATGGCTCAGCGATGGCTTAGTTTTTGTGTCTCGAGCTGACATTTTTAATGGTACCATTTTTGTGCAGAAGCGCCATTTTGATCGCCTGTTATTGCATTTTGCACAAAGTTATCGGCGACAAAAAAACCCTTAATTTTAACGTTTGGAATATTTTTTTTTTTGTTTATTTTTTTTAAAACTTTTGTAACTTTTTTTTATTTTACTAGTCCCCCTAGAGGACTATAAGGATCAACAGTCTGATCACTTGTTCCTTTCTGTAGATCAAGACAGCATTGATCTGATCTGCTGAAAAGCTACTCTCTCACACACGGCAGTCTTCTGGTTGTAAGAGGAAGTGACTCTTGATAGCTACAGGAGTCATCACATGACCTTGTTTTACCATGGCAACCATCGGCTCCACGTGATCACGTCACGTTACTTCCGATGGCACCGGGTAAGTGAATGCTTACCGTGGCCCGCTGTTACATCACAATAGTATAGAAAAGCAAGCGTCAGCACACTCAAATAAGAAAATATGAAATGAAAAAACATTTTTGCAGGTGATTTTATTGCAAGGCTAAAATGGTTCATCAATTACACCGACGTTTCCGCTCATAGAGCTTTTATCAAGGTAATGCTGTGTATAATACAGAAAAAAAGAGAAAATTAAAATACAGAAATGTAAACAGTGATTTACATACACTGAACAAGGGTGTATACATAACTCCAATGTATATAATAGTTTGCATTACTCATTTTATACACAGGCACATTAAAGTGAAAAGACTTATGTACAATCACATGAAAAAATAGATTTACAAGGAGGGTTGAGCATAAGAAATCATCATCATTGCAGCATTTGTAACATACCTAACAATGGTAAATAAGGACATAGACCATACATTAGATGGACCAATTGGATCAAAACGTGGTTGTTAAATGATGCCTGAACAGAAAAGGAGTATATTAACATACAAAGACAATAACCAGGATTTCAAAGACAATGTAGCTAGAACAGATTATACCACTGAATGAAAAGTGAAAAAAAGGGGGGAGGCACCCACCTATTACTGCAATAATACAAATAGGTATAAAAGGAATGGTGATGATGTCAATATACAATGGAAACAAATGATGCTGTCCTATGGAAAAGGAATATACATGTGACTTATAGAAATATGCAGGGAAAAGAGTGAAGGTGAGGTTAAAGATAATAGATACCTTGGCAATAATCCTCAGTGGAAAATGAAGAGTTTGGGAGCTGAAGAGCATGAATTGCCTATGGCGTCACAGAGGGGTATTTTAATGCCAACCAAACCTATGAGAGGATATATGTAAAATGACATAATGCTGGTATTTAGCAGAGTCAAAATATCTCAGAGTTCAATAGTGAGGGACATATAATGAGATTAATATGTACAGTGCCTACAAGTAGTATTCAACCCCCTGCAGATTTAGCAGGTTTACACATTCGGAATTAACTTGGCATTGTGACATTTGGACTGTAGATCAGCCTGGAAGTGTGAAATGCACTGCAGCAAAAAAGAATGTTATTTCTTTTTTTATTTATTTTTTTTTTTTTTTTTAAATTGTGAAAAGTTTATTCAGAGGGTCATTTATTATTCAACCCCTCAAACCACCAGAATTCTGTTTGGTTCCCCTAAAGTATTAAGAAGTATTTCAGGCACAAAGAACAATGAGCTTCACATGCATATGAATAATTATCTCTTTTTCCAGCCTTTTCTGACTAATTAAGACCCTCCGCAAACTTGTGAACAGCACTCATACTTGGTCAACATGGGAAAGACAAAGGAGCATTCCAAGGCCATCAGAGACAAGATCGTGGAGGGTCACAAGGCTGGCAAGGGGTACAAAACCCTTTCCAAGGAGTTGGGCCTACCTGTCTCCACTGTTGGGAGCATCATCCGGAAGTGGAAGGCTTATGGAACTACTGTTAGCCTTCCACGGCCTGGACAGCCTTTGAAAGTTTCCTCCTGTGCCGAGGCCAGGCTTGTCCGAAGAGTCAAGGCTAACCCAAGGACAACAAGGAAGGAGCTCCGGGAAGATCTCATGGCAGTGGGGACATTGGTTTCAGTCAATACCATAAGTAACGTACTCCACCGCAATGGTCTCCGTTCCAGACGAGCCCGTAAGGTACCTTTACTTTCAAAGCGTCATGTCAAGGCTCATCTACAGTTTGCTCATGATAACTTGGAGGACTCTGAGACAGTCTGGTTCAAGGTTCTCTGGTCTGATGAGACCAAGATCGAGATCTTTGGTGCCAACCACACACGTGACGTTTGGAGACTGGATGGCACTGCATACGACCCCAAGAATACCATCCCTACAGTCAAGCATGATGGTGGCAGCATCATGCTGTGGGGCTGTTTCTCAGCCAAGGGGCCTGGCCATCTGGTCCGCATCCATGGGAAGATGGATAGCACGGCCTACCTGGAGATTTTGGCCAAGAACCTCCGCTCCTCCATCAAGGATCTTAAGATGGGTCGTCATTTCATCTTCCAACAAGACAACGACCCAAAGCACACAGCCAAGAAAACCAAGGCCTGGTTCAAGAGGGAAAAAATCAAGGTGTTGCAGTGGCCTAGTCAGTCTCCTGACCTTAACCCAATTGAAAACTTGTGGAAGGAGCTCAAGATTAAAGTCCACATGAGACACCCAAAGAACTTAGATAACTTGGAGAAGATCTGCATGGAGGAGTGGGCCAAGATAACTCCAGAGACCTGTGCCGGCCTAATCAGGTCTTATAAAAGACGATTATTAGCTGTAATTGCAAACAAGGGTTATTCCACAAAATATTAAACCTAGGGGTTGAATAATAATTGACCCACACTTTTATGTTGAAAATTTATTAAAATTTAACTGATCAACATAACTTGTTGGTTTGTAAGATTTATGCATCTGTTAATAAATCCTGCTCTTGTTTGAAGTTTGCAGGCTCTAACTTATTTGCATCTTATCAAACCTGCTAAATCTGCAGGGGGTTGAATACTACTTGTAGGCACTGTATATACATGTAATCATGATAACCGTAACATGTTATACTTAGTGCAGTAGGGATCCAATGGAAATCCTAAAGGTATGTGTGTAATAGTGAGAATCTCTCCAGGTTGATTGAACCATATAATGCATATCAGAGATCCACATTCAAATCAGGCTATGGTATGCTTCAAGGAGACAATTGGAAATGCCTAAAGCAGAAAAAGAGCCATTCAAAAGGGGGAAATAGTCATCCATAAAGAAAGTGCCCAATTGATTTTTTACAGGCTGTCAGTGGTTATATACCATACCTATGAATAGAGTCATTGGGGAACAGGGTGTGCACGTCTGTAATCAGATAATGGAGATAGTCGTTGGTAAAAGTAAAAAAAAAAGTAAAAGCTGAGAGTGAGTTAAAAAGGGTAGTTTGCTTACCTTAAACGCCAGGGGACAGCAGGAGATAAAGTGACCGGCAGTGAGGTGCTGCATGCTTTTAAGGAGGCGGCCGGCGTTCCACGTGACTCCCTGCATCCTGTCAGTGGAATGCAGGAAGTAACTAGGTGGAACACAAGCCGTAGTGATGAAGTGAAAGTCTGTGACCGAGGGAATCACCACACATGCGCAGTGTGTAAGAACGGAGAGGAAGGATTCACAGTGCTGGTGGGGACGCTGGGATTCATTAGAAAGCAGGTAAAGGATCAGGAAGTGGTCTAAATATAAAAAAGAGGACAAAAGGGAGTTATTAATGTAATTTATAGTGGACAATCTGAAAACATCTTACATTTTACAAATCTGAATTGTAAAAATTAGTAGCAATGATAAATATAACATAAATGACATATATGGCAATGGTGAATGAACTGATAGATTACTTATATAAAGTAAATGAAAAGATGACAATTATGAAGAGGAGACACATAAAAAAGGAGGCACATAAAAAACAGCTATACTCTCATGATATGTAGGTACAGGAGTAAGAGACACAGAATTATGAGAATTACAAAGGTTAAAGAGATATTTCAGTACACCTCATACTCGCGGTTTAGTCCGTGAGGCTCCAAAGTTTGTGAGGTATAAATCCATAAAGCTTCACGCTCCTTCAGTGACCTGATCCTGTCACCCCCTCTCCTATCGGAGGGACATGATCGATGACCTGATATTTCAGTTGGGACATAGAGTGGCCGTGGGAAATGAAGTGGTGAGGGATAGGGAGAAGAGTCTGCTTACATCGAATTGTGGATTTGTGTTTGCTAATTCTATCCTTTATGTGTTGTGTGGTTTCACCTACATACCCAAGGCCACAGGGACATTTAATGAGGTAGACGAAAAAGGTGGAGTCGCACGTGAAGAAGCCCTTAATTTGAAACCGTTTACCGGAACGTGGGTGAAAATTGGAGTCTCCACATGTGATGTTGGAGCACTGGACACAGGACAAGCAACTAAAGGTTCCTTTTCTAGGAGTAGAGAGAGTAGCTTGTCTAAGGGGTCTTTTTGATGGGTCAACATTGGAGCGGACAAGGCGGTCTCTGAGGTTAGGTGGTCTTTTGTAGCAAAACAGAGGGGGTGATTGAAATTCCCTAACAGGTATGCAATGCCCAGAAGTGAGCAATGCTTCCTAATAATCCCTTTAAGGAGTGGGTGGAATGGGTGGAACGTACTGACACAGGCTGCTTGGGGACCTCGTGGCTCGGCATTTGTTCTGTGGGTGCCCATAATGTTGGTGTTGGAGGTGGGATAACCCTGATTGTGAAATTTCACTTGCATCTCTTGCTGCCTAACGACTCGTTTGACGGGATCTGACACGATACGTGCTATGCGTTGGTGTTGTGAGTAGAGGAGAGATTTTTTGACATGCTAAGGATGACAGCTGGTATAATGCAAAGGCTATTCTTATCTCTTGGTTTGGTATGTAGATCAGACGATAAGCGCCCGTCGGAATGAATTTTCAATCATGGTGTCCAGAGGATTAATTTTGTTAGAATCAAAGTGTATGGTAAAACCAAGATTAGGAATACATGTATTGAGGTAATCATGGAAGGTCAATAGGGAATTCTGATCACCGTGCCAGATGACAAATATGTCATCGATATACCTTTTCCACGTAATGACATGTGCTTTAACTAATGGATTGCCATAAATAAAATCCTCCTCAAATTTACCCATGAATATATCTGCATAAGGGGGTGCTACGTTCGATTCCATAGCGGTCCCCCTCTGCTGAAACTAAAAATAGTCCTCAAAAAGGAAAAAGTTCTTATGAAGAACAATTTCCAGAATGTCATAGCAAAATCGTTTCTGTTGTGATGAAAAGTCACTCAAAGTGCCGCACGTGTCAGCTTTTCAAATCTGCTGACATGTGTGAGGATCCATGCCAGCTGCAGCTGGCAAGGATTAACCTGACATGATCCATGACATAACCAGTATGTCATGTGTCGTGAAGAGGTTAATGACCAAACAAATTTTGGCTGTAATAATCAAACACAATTTCTTTAGGTGTTTTTTGTCTGTTTTCTTGCTTTAGTGCAAGATGGGGGTGCAGCCCTCCTTGTACTGAGACTGGGCAATCATTTTGCTTCCCACTTTGCTGTGTATTTAATCTGGGACTAGAGTTGAGCACGGTTCGCGGTTCGAGGTTCTCCAGTTCTAAGCTCGAGTGATTTTTGGGGCTGTTCGAGATCGAACTAGAACTCGAGCTTTTTGCAAAAGCTCGATAGTTCTAGATACGTTCGAGAACGGTTCTAGCAGCAAAAAGCAGGGCTTTTTACAGCTACAGTGAGCAGGAGCCATCGCTGGCAGCCTGCCACAAGCTGGTAACCAAGATAAACATCAGGTATCCAAGCAAAGCGCTTTGGTTAGTAACCCGATGTTTATCTTAGTTACGTGCAGGAAGCCCACACTTCCCCGCTCAGCTCGCTCCGCCCCCTCCTGCCCGCAGCATGTACACATACATACACACACACACACACACACAAACCTCCCCCCCCGCTCGGCTTACCTGCGGTGATGAAGTCCTGCCATCCCGACCTCAGCGCTGTCACTTTCCTCCATGGCCACCGCTTGTCACATCACCTCTCGCTTCCGACCCGAGACTGACTAGCGGTGACGTCACGGACCTCTCGCGATACTTGAGGGGAAGGCGCCGGTCATTGAACTCAGTGACAGGGGCTGTCGGCAGTGCTGGAGATCAGCACAGGTAATGTACCTCGCTGACAGCAGCACTTGTCACCCCCCTGCAGTGACCTGGGCTGACCCATTGATGTTAGCTCAGGTCACTGCACTGCTCTCCCAGCCAATGGGGAACATCCTGCTCTTCATTGACTGGGACAGTGTGGATCGTCATGGCAACCCCTTGGATTACAGCAGACCTGGATTTGTTTTTCAATCTAATAAATTGGTTAAAGAGGGAATGTTTTGGGGAGTGTTTTTTCAAATAAAAATGTGTTTGTCGTCTATTTTTTTTTATTACTGACTGGGTTGGTGATGTCGAGTATCTGATAGACGCCTGACCTCACCAACCCCAGGGCTTGATGCCAGGTGACATTACACATCTGGTATTAACCCCATATATTACCCCGTTTGCCACCGCACCAGGGCGCGGGATGAGCTGGGGCGAAGCACCAGGATTGGCGCATCTAATGGATGCGCCACTTCTGGGGCGGCTGCGGCCTGCTATTTTTAGGCTGGGGAGAGTCCAATAACCATGGACCTCCCTAGTCTGAGAATATCAGGCCCCAGCTGTCTGCTTTACCTTGGCTGGTGATCCAGTTTTGGGGGACCCCTACGTGTTTTTTTTTTAATTATTTATTTAATTTAAAATAACAGCGTGGGGTGCCCTCAGTTTTGGATTACCAGCCAAGGTGAGGTTGCCAGCTGTGGTCTGCAGGCTGCAGCCGTCTGCTTTACCCTAGCTGGCTACAAAACTAGGGGGAACCCTACGTCATTTTTTTTTTCATTTATTTGGCTAAATACAAAGCTAAGCACCCCTTAGTGCCACATGAAAGGCACCAAAGGGTGCTCCACTTTTTCTCCATTTTTTCTCCACTTTTTCTACATTTTTTCTCCACTCTTTCTACATTTTTTTCTCCATTTTTTCCAACTTTTTCTCCACTTTTTCTCCACTTTTTCTCCACTTTTTCTCCATTTTTTTCTCCACTTTTTCTCCACTTTTTCTCCACTTTTTCTACATTTTTTTCTCCATTTTTTCCAACTTTTTCTCCACTTTTTCTCCACTTTTTCTCCATTTTTTTCTCCACTTTTTCTCCACTTTTTCTCCACTTTTTCTCCACTTTTTTTCCATTTTTTTCTCCAATTTTTCTCCATTTTTTTCTCCACTTTTTCTCCACTTTTTCTCCACTTTTTCTCCACTTTTTTTCCATTTTTTTTCTCCACTTTTTCTCCAATTTTTCTCCACTTTTTCTCCACTTTTTCTCCACTTTTTCTCCACTTTTTCTCCATTTTTTTTCTCCAATTTTTCTCCAATTTTTCTCCACTTTTTCTCCACTTTTTCTCCACTTTTTCTACATTTTTTTCTCCACTTTTTCTCCACTTTTTCTCCACTTTTTTCTCCACTTTTTCTCCACTTTTTTTCCATTTTTTTCTCCACTTTTTCTCCACTTTTTCTCCACTTTTTCTACATTTTTTTCTCCATTTTTTCCAACTTTTTCTCCACTTTTTCTCCACTTTTTCTCCACTTTTTCTCCATTTTTTTCTCCATTTTTTCTCCACTTTTTTTCCATTTTTTTCTCCACTTTTTCTCCACTTTTTCTCCACTTTTTTTCCATTTTTTTCTCCACTTTTTCTCCACTTTTGCTCCACTTTTTCTCCATTTTTTCTCCACTTTTTCTCCACTTTTTTTCCATTTTTTTCTCCACTTTTTCTCCACTTTTTCTCCATTTTTTTTCTCCACTTTTTCTCCACTTTTTCTCCACTTATGGAGAAAAAGTGGAGAAAAAGTGGAGAAAAAGTGGAGAAAAAAATGGAGAAAAAGTGGAGAAAAAGTAGAGAAAAAGTGGAGAAAAAAATGGAGAAAAAGTGGAGAATTTTTTTCTCCACTTTTTCTCCACTTTTTCTCCACTTTTTCTCCACTTTTTCTACAAATTTTTTCTCCATTTTTCCAACTTTTTCTCCACTTTTTCTCCACTTTTTCTCCACTTTTTCTCCACTTTAACTCCACTTTTTCTCCACTTTTTTTCCATTTTTTTCTCCACTTTTTCTCTACTTTTTCTACATTTTTTTCTCCACTTTTTCTCCATTTTTTTCTCCACTTTTTCTCCAATTTTTCTCCACTTTTTCTCCACTTTTTCTCCATTTTTTCTCCACTTTTTCTCCATTTTTTTTCTCCAATTTTTCTCCACTTTTTCTACATTTTTTTCTCCACTTTTTCTCCACTTTTTCTCCACTTTTTCTCCACTTTTTCTACATTTTTTTCTCCATTTTTTCCAACTTTTTCTCCACTTTTTCTCCACTTTTTCTCCACTTTTTCTACATTTTTTTCTCCACTTTTTCTCCACTTTTTTTCCATTTTTTTCTCCACTTTTTCTCCACTTTTTCTCCACTTTTTCTCTACTTTTTTTCCATTTTTTTCTCCACTTTTTCTCCACTTTTGCTCCACTTTTTCTCCATTTTTTCTCCACTTTTTCTCCACTTTTTTTCCATTTTTTTCTCCACTTTTTCTCCATTTTTTCTTTACTTTTTCTCCATTTTTTTCCTCCACTTTTTCTCCAGTTTTTCTCCACTTATGGAGAAAAAGTGGAGAAAAAGTGGAGAAAAAGTGGAGAAAAAGTAGAGAAAAAGTGGAGAAAAAAATGGAGAAAAAGTGGAGAATTTTTTTCTCCACTTTTTCTCCACTTTTTCTCCACTTTTTCTCCATTTTTTTCTCCACTTTTTCTCCAGTTATTCTCCACTTTTTCTCCACTTTTTCTCCACTTTTTCTCCACTTTTTCTCCATTTTTTTCTCCACTTTTTCTCCACTTTTTCTCCATTTTTTTCTCCATTTTTTCCAACTTTTTCGCCACTTTTTCTCCACTTTTTCTCCACTTTTTCTCCATTTTTTTCTCCACTTTTTCTCCACTTTTTCTCCACTTTTTTTCTTTTTTTCCATTTTTTTCTCCACTTTTTCTCCACTTTTGCTCCACTTTTTCTCCATTTTTTCTCCGCTTTTTCTCCACTTTTTTTCCACTTTTTCTCCAATTTTTCTCCACTTTTTTCCACTTTTTCTCCACTTTTTCTCCACTTTTTCTCCACTTTTTTTCCACTTTTTCTCCACTTTTTCTCCACTTTTTTTCCACTTTTTCTCCACTTTTTCTCCACTTTTTCTCCACTTTTTTCTCCACTTTTTCTCTACTTTTTTCCATTTTTTTCTCCACTTTTTCTCCACTTTTTCTCCACTTTTTTTCCATTTTTTTCTCCACTTTTTCTCTACTTTTTCTACATTTTTTTCTCCACTTTTTCTCCACTTTTTCTCCACTTTTTCTACATTTTTTTCTCCAATTTTTCTCCACTTTTTCTCCACTTTTTCTCCACTTTTTCTCCATTTTTTTCTCCAATTTTTCTCCACTTTTTCTCCACTTTTTCTCGACTTTTTCTCCATTTTTTTCTCCAATTTTTCTCCAATTTTTCTCCACTTTTTCTCCACTTCTTCTACATTTTTTTCTCCACTTTTTCTCCACTTTTTCTCCATTTTTTTCTCCACTTTTTCTCCACTTTTTCTCCACTTTTTTTCCATTTTTTTTCTCCACTTTTTCTCCACTTTTTTCCATTTTTTTCTCCACTTTTTCTCCACTTTTTCTCCACTTTTTCTCCACTTTTTTCTCCACTTTTTCTCCACTTTTTCTCCACTTTTTTCTCCACTTTTTCTCTACTTTAACTCCACTTTTTTCTCCACTTTTTCTCCACTTTTTCTCCACTTTTTCTCCATTTTTTCTCCACTTTTTTCTCCACTTTTTCTCCACTTTAACTCCACTTTTTCTACACTTTTTCTCTACTTTTTTTCCATTTTTTTCTCCACTTTTTCTCCACTTTTTCTCCACTTTTTTCCACTTTTTTCTCCACTTTTTCTCTACTTTTCTACATTTTTTTTCTCCACTTTTTCTCCACTTTTTCTCCACTTTTTCTCCATTTTTTTTCTCCACTTTTTCTCCAATTTTTCCCCACTTTTTCTCCACTTTTTCTCCACTTTTTCTCCACTTTTTCTCCATTTTTTTCTCCAATTTTTCTCCACTTTTTCTCCACTTTTTCTCCACTTTTTCTACATTTTTTTCTCCACTTTTTCTACATTTTTTCTACATTTTTTTCTCCACTTTTTCTCCACTTTTTCTCCACTTTTTCTCCACTTTTTCTCCACTTTTTTTCCATTTTTTTCTCCACTTTTTCTCCACTTTTTTTCCATTTTTTTCTCCACTTTTTCTCCACTTTTTCTCCACTTTTTCTACATTTTTTTCTCCATTTTTTCCAACTTTTTCTCCACTTTTTCTCCACTTTTTCTCCACTTTTTCTCCACTTTTTCTACATTTTTTTCTCCACTTTTTCTCCACTTTTTCTCCACTTTTTCTCCACTTTTTCTCGATTTTTTTCTCCACTTTTTCTCCACTTTTTCTCCACTTTTTCTCCATTTTTTTTCTCCACTTTTTCTCCACTTTTTCTCCACTTATGGAGAAAAAGTGGAGAAAAAGTGGAGAAAAAGTGGAGAAAAAGTGGAGAAAAAAGTTGAGAAAAAGTTGAGAAAAAGTAGAGAAAAAGTGGAGAAAAAAATGGAGAAAAAGTGGAGAATTTTTTTCTCCACTTTTTCTCCACTTTTTCTCCACTTTTTCTCCATTTTTTTCTTCACTTTTTCTCCAGTTATTCTCCACTTTTTCTCCACTTTTTCTCCACTTTTTCTCCACTTTTTCTCCATTTTTTTCTCCACTTTTTCTCCCCTTTTTCTACATTTTTTTCTCCATTTTTTCAAACTTTTTCTCCACTTTTTCTCCAGTTTTTTTCTCCACTTTTTCTCCACTTTTTCTCCACTTTTTCTCCACTTTTTTTCTTTTTTTCCATTTTTTTCTCCACTTTTTCTCCACTTTTGCTCCACTTTTTCTCCATTTTTTCTCCATTTTTTTCTCCACTTTTTTTCCACTTTTTCTCCACTTTTTCTCCACTTTTTCTCCACTTTTTCTCCACTTTTTTCTCCACTTTTTTCTCCACTTTTTCTCCACTTTTTCTCCACTTTTTCTCCACTTTTTCTCTACTTTTTTCCATTTTTTTCTCCACTTTTTCTCCACTTTTTCTCCACTTTTTCTCCACTTTTTCTCCACTTTTTTTCCACTTTTTCTCCTCTTTTTCTCCACTTTTTCTCCACTTTTTCTCCAGTTATTCTCCACTTTTTCTCCACTTTTTCTCCACTTTTTCTCCACTTTTTTTCCATTTTTTTCTCCACTTTTTCTCTACTTTTTAAACATTTTTTTCTCCACTTTTTCTCCACTTTTTCTCCACTTTTTCTCCACTTTTTCTACATTTTTTTCTCCACTTTTTCTCCAATTTTTCTCCACTTTTTCTCCACTTTTTCTCCACTTTTTCTCCATTTTTTTTCTCCAATTTTTCTCCACTTTTTCTCCATTTTTTTCTCCACTTTTTCTCCACTTTTTCTCCACTTTTTTTCCATTTTTTTCTCCACTTTTTCTCCACTTTTTCTCCACTTTTTTCCATTTTTTTCTCCACTTTTTCTCCACTTTTTCTCCACTTTTTCTCCACTTTTTCTACATTTTTTTCTCCATTTTTTCCAACTTTTTCTCCACTTTTTCTCCACTTTTTCTCCACTTTTTCTCCACTTTTTCTCCACTTTTTTTCCATTTTTTTCTCCACTTTTTCTCCACTTTTGCTCCACTTTTTCTCCATTTTTTCTTCACTTTTTCTCCACTTTTTTTCCATTTTTTTCTCCACTTTTTCTCCACTTTTTCTCCACTTTTTCTCCATTTTTTTCTCCACTTTTTCTCCACTTTTTCTCCACTTATGGAGAAAAAGTGGAGAAAAAGTGGAGAAAAAAATGGAGAAAAAGTGGAGAAAAAGTAGAGAAAAAGTGGAGAAAAAAATGGAGAAAAAGTGGAGAATTTTTTTCTCCACTTTTTCTCCACTTTTTCTCCACTTTTTCTCCATTTTTTTCTCCACTTTTTCTCCAGTTATTCTCCACTTTTTCTCCTCTTTTTCTCCACTTTTTCTCCACTTTTTCTCCAGTTATTCTCCACTTTTTCTCCACTTTTTCTCCACTTTTTCTCCAATTTTTTCTCCACTTTTTCTCCACTTTTTCTCCACTTTTTCTCCAGTTATTCTCCAGTTATTCTCCAGTTATTCTCCACTTTTTCTCCACTTTTTCTCCACTTTTTCTCCACTTTTTCTCCACTTTTTCTCCACTTATTCTCCACTTATTCTCCACTTATTCTCCACTTATTCTCCACTTATTCTCCACTTTTTCTCCACTTTTTCTCCACTTTTTCTCCATTCTTTTTCTATGGTCGGTCTACCCATTAGCTCTGCCATGCACACTGTAGCTCTACACCTACTGCACATGTTACTTTATGATTGACATCTCTTTCGTACCAGAGCTGTCTAAGTCTACTCTGACCCCATATTTGTCATTACTATATTGTTCTTGTACTGTATTATGACATTTGTATCATGTTTCATTTCTTGCTGTGTTGCAATTTTTTTGCTGCATCCCAATTGTACCTCTACATTGTTCGAGTTTATGTTATTGTTCTCTCACTCTTATGTGATACTGATTATTGTCATTTTTCATGATTACATGCAGATAAGTCCAATCTGACGAAGGCTCAGGCCGAAACGTCATTTGTAACTTGTTTTGGACAAAAACATATATGCTTATGAAAATTTTTTTTTTCTTAATACGGACCAATAAAGAGTGATTTTGCATTACTATCCGTTGTGACTTACTGACTTAGTCTGGGAGATTTAGAGTGCCGAGGTTACTCACTAATTTTATCTATTATTACCTCTGAGCACCTATATACCAGTGAGCAGAGCTTCCTCTACAGTAGTTGTCCTGATTAGGCATGCCCTTACCTCATGAGCAGGGCATTGCAGCTTTGGTAGCAACCATTACGACATGGACTCTGCTGCTGTGGACCCGAAAAGAGTGAGTGCAGATTCATTGCACCCACACTCCTCACATGAAGGGTCCGCACTCCTAGAAAATGGAGGATACGTTCCCTGAGTGTCTCCCCCCCATATTCTAGACGGTCCAGAGTCGTCGTGGGACCCCTTTATTTTTTTTCTTACAATAAATTGGTGAAAGAGGAAATGTTTTGGGGACTGTTTTTTCAAATAAATTTCTTTTGTCGATTTTTTTTTTTTGTTACTACTGACAGTTTATGATGTTGAGTATCTAATAGACGCCATGACATCACAAACTGCTGGGCTTGATCTCAGGTTACTTTACAGCTACTATCAACCCGATTTATTACCCCGTTTGCCACTGCACCAGGGCACGGGATGAGCTGGGGTGAAGCGCCAGGATTGGCGCATCTAGTGGATGCGCCACGTCTGGGGCGCCTGCGGCCTGCTATTTTTAGGCTGTGAAGGCCCAATAACTATGGACCTTCCCACCCTGAGAATACCAGACCACAGCTGTCCGCTTTACCTTGGCTGGTGATCCAATTTGGGGGGGACCCTACTTTTATTGTGTAATTATTAATATTTATACAATAATTATAAAAAAGAGCCTGAGGGGACCTCCACATTGGATCCCCAACCACGGTAAAGCTGCCAGCTGTGGTTTTCAGGCTACAGCCGTCTGCTTTACCCTAGCTGGCTATCAAAAATGGGGGGACCCAACGTCATTTTTTTTTTTAACTATTTTTTAAATAGAAAAAATTAATGGGCTTCCCTGTATTTTCATTGCCAACCAAGGTAACGGCAGGCAGATGGGGGTGGCAACCCATAGCTTTCTGCTTTATCTGCGCTGAGAATCAAAAATACAGCGGAGCACTACGTCATTTTTTTTAAAGATTTATTTTTACAGCACTGTGATGTCCAGCAATCAAAATACAGGGAAGCCCATTTTATTTTTAGTTATTTAAATAAATAATTAAAAAAAATATATATGGGCTCCCACTGCATTTTTTGTATTGCTAGCTAAGGGTAATCCAAGCAGCTACTGGCTGCTAACCCCCACTGCTTGGTGTTACCTTCACTGGCAATGGAAAATCCAGGGAAGCATTTTTTATTTTTTTGCCAAAAAACTACAAAAAAAGGACATGAGCTTCGCCATATTTTTGTATGCTAGCCAGGTATAGCAGGCAGGTGCTGGAAGAGTTGGATACAGCGCCAGAATATGGCGCTTCTATGAAAATGCCATTTTCTGAGGCGGCTGCAGACTGCAATTCGCAGCAGTGGGGCCCAGAAAGCTCAGGCCAACCTGTGCTGCGGATTCCAATCCCCAGCTGCCTAGTTGTACCTGGCTGGACACAAAAATGGGGCGAAGCCCACGTCATTTGTTTTCTAATTATTTCATGAAATTCATGAAATAATAAAAAAAGGGCTTCCCTTTATTTTTGGTTCCCAGCCGGATACAAATAGGCAACTGGGGGTTGGGGGCAGCCGTACCTGCCTGCTGTACCTGGCTAGCATACAAAAATATGGCGAAGCCCACATAATTTTTTCAGGGGGCAAAAAACTTCTGCATACAGTCCTGGATGGAGTATGCTGAGCCTTGTAGTTCTGCAGCTGCTGTCTATCTGTATGGAGAAGAGCAGACAGCAGCTGCAGAACTACAAGGCTCAGCATACTCCATCCAGGACTGTATGCAGAAGTTTTTTGCCCACCAAAAAAATGACGTGGGCTTCGCCATATTTTTGTATGCTAGCCAGGTACAGCAGGCAGCCACGGGCTGCCTCCAACCCCCAGTTGCCTATTTGTACCCGGTTGGGAACCAAAAATATAGGAAGCCCGTTTTTTTTAATTATTTCACTTATTTCATGAAATAATTAAAAAACAAATGACGTGGGCTTCGCCCCATTTTTGTGTCCAGCCGGGTACAACTAGGCAGCTGGGGATTGGAATCCGCAGCACAGGTTAGCCCGAGGTTTCTGGGCGCCTCTGCTGCGGATTTCAGTCCGCAGCCGTCCCAGAAAATGGCGCTCTCATAGAAGCGCCATCATCTGGCGCTGTATCCAACTCTTCCAACAGCCCTGGAGCCGGGTGGCTTGTTGGGTAATCATGAGTTAATACTGGCTTTGTTTTACTAGCCAGTATTAAGCCAGAGATTCTTAATGTCAGGCACGTTTGACCCGGCCATTAAGAATCTCCAATAAGGGGTTAAAAAAACACCACACAGAGAAAAAATACTTTAATAGAAATAAATACACAGACACATTAGAGACTCCATCTTTATTACCCCCTTTCAGCCCTCCACGATCCTGCTCTTCTGTCTTCTTTCTTTCTAGTGTAGTAGTAGTGACGATTGTAGTGAGGATGAGGTTCCCCAGCCCATCATGGGCTGAGGCATCTCATCCTCACTACAATCCTCACTAGTGTAGTAGTAGTGACGATTGTAGTGAGGATGAGGTTCATCAGCCCATCATGGGCTGGGGAACCTCATCCTCAGTACAATCCTCACTACAATCGGGAAGCAGCGTGCAGCCTTCACTCCCTGAGTGATCACTGCTGGCTGTCAGCGGTAACAGCGGTAACGCTGACAGACGCGTTACCATAGCAACGGTGCTCTCGGAGCCGCGGTTAGCGGTGACGTCACCGCTAACTGCGTTGCTATGGCAACGGTGATCTCCGTTAATGACCGGCTGTGTCAGCCTATCCCTAACGGAACGGGGAGTCGACCGTGTGCTAGAGCATGTCGCCGGTACACGGCGATACACATATGTGCACCGTGTACCGGAGAGATGCACTCGCAGGTCCTACATGACGTGTCATAGTCATGTGACCAGTCTGTAGCCAATGAGATAATAGCCACGTGACTGGTCACATGGCTATTTTGACGTCACAATAGGTCCTGCATCTCTGCTGGCAGTGCAGGTCACCGGGAGGATTCAGCGATCATCGGATGGAATAGCGGCAGGAGACAGAGTGCAGAAGGGATCGCGAGGACCGGTAAGTGTTATGGCAATGTTTATTAACTGTTTGTGTACATTTATAATGCATTTTTATGTGTTTGTGATTGCCTCCCATTCTAGCCTATACATTCGAGTTTGGTTCGTCGAACGTTCGACGAACCGAACTCGAACGGGACCCCCGTTCGGCGAGCCGACCTCGAGCCGAACTGGGACCGGTTCGCTCATCTCTATCTGGGACCCAGCTGACCACTTGTTACCATTCACATTGGAGTTTTGATATGACACTAGTCAGGTATAGAAAATGTTTTTAACTTTAGTTGGTTAGGGACTGTCCCAGATGGGTACACCATGACGAGGTGGGATGGCTTCTTACCTTATTGCAAAAATATATATACTAAGTACCCTGTTATTAAGCACTTGCAATTTATTTATTTATAGTCAGGGTATTTTTCATACAATTTTTCTCTTTGTTTTTTCTCTAGTTTTTTTTTAATCATAAAGGTTTTATTAAATTTCCAGCATATAACAAAGAAATTTGACAATGTCAAACCACATACAGGTAACAATACAAAAACAGAGTACATATAGGGTATATCAACATATCATTGGGGGACATTAAATACCCCTACAAACTGTGAAAAACTAAGGAAAAAC
Source organism: Anomaloglossus baeobatrachus (assembly GCF_048569485.1). NCBI lineage: Eukaryota > Metazoa > Chordata > Amphibia > Anura > Aromobatidae > Anomaloglossus > Anomaloglossus baeobatrachus. The sequence continues at coordinate 307,853,308 of NC_134355.1, forward strand.
ATAGGGGGGAAGGGTGGGGGGGTGAGCAACCTTATAGATAAATTACCTTAGTGAGTCTAGCAATTTCCCTGGGGTTATCTGTCTCAAAGGGCCAGCTCTAAGTTACTTCAAGGTTCAGAGGAGCCTGGCAACTTTGAAGGTTGCGGGAGAGCTGCGGCATAAGGAGAAGTCACCCAGGGGGCCCATTGTTCCAGCACTGCCTCTTTCTTTTTCAGACTAGAAGCTAAACTCGTTTCATATACCCACTGTAGATTCAGCCTGTCTGTTAGCTCTGTCCTAGTTGGAGACAGCGGAGACTTCCACCTGTAAGCTATACAATGCCTACCTGCAATAAGGAAATTCGAGATAATGGTTTTAAAGGGGTCAGGGATTGTGTCAACACCCATATGTAGTACGGCGAGGGCTGGGGACGGGGGGATCCGGAGACCAGTGACCTCCCGGATCATTTCAAAAACTAAATTCCAAAATTCAAAGATCCTTGGGCAGAACCACCACATATGACTTAAAGTACCTCTGTGGTTGCAGCCCCTCCAGCACAGTGGGGACATATTTGGAGAAAAGGTTGCTAATTTGGTGGGGAAATTATACCATCTCAGGTGGATTTTTTTAGTTGTTCAATATGGTTAAGGCATGAGGAAAATCTTTGGATCAACTTTGAGGCAGAGTGCCAGGCCTGGGTTGGGAGTGGGGAGGAAAGATCCTTCTCCCATTTAAGCATGTAGGGGAGTTGTTTATCATCTAGCGGGCCATTTAGTAATTTATAGACGTATAAGAGGCCCTTAATTTTACTATTTTGAAAGAAGTTTTTAATTGAGATGGGGTCAGCTGCTAGAGAAAAAGATGGGAACGTTTATGAGAAAGTGAGAAAGTGGCGTAACTGAAAAAATTGGAACAAGCTGTGTTGAGGAAGATTGAATTTCTTACACATCTCTCAGTAAGGAAGTAAAACTCCATCTTTATATAGGTCTGCTAACACCACAGGCTCCTTTTTTACCCATGAGGTAAGGTTTACATTTGGGATAAAGGATTCAAGCACTCTCAAGGGGATATTAGGTCTTAAAGCTTGAGACATTGTTCCACTCCACTCGCTCCAATTTTTCTTCAGTGTTGCTGTTGTGGGAAGAAGATCGCCATGGAAAGAGGCGGCTAGAATTAATGATTCAATTAACTGTTTAGGGGTGTGACAATTGATTGAGGAATGTTCGATCTGCAACAATCTCTGGTCTAGTTTGTTTTTCCACCAGTCATGAGCCGCCTCCAAAATGGCAGCTCTATGATAGGTTAGAATATTTGGGATACCCATGCCTCCACCATTCAACGGGGCATGCATACAGCGCAGGGCTATCCTTGTTTTTTTCCCAGCCCAAATGAATTTTCCCATTAGTGAATGGATTTTAGATAGATAGCGGTGTGGGATTGCCAAGGGGAGGCATCTCAGGAGGTAGATGATTTTTGGGAGACATATCATTTTGAAAGTCTGCATTCTTGCCATCCAGGACAGAGGAAGCAGAGGGAGGTGGGCAAGTTCATTTTCCAGTGAATTATGTAGAGCTATCATATTTTTTTGAATTATGGTCTTCAGTGGGGCCAGTACAATACCCAGGTAGGGGATGCCATCCTCTTCCCATTTAAAGGGGTATAACTGAGATAAGGCGGTTTTGGTAGCGGGAGGCAGGAAAAGTGGAAAAATGAGGGATTTATTAATGTTTAGTTTGTAGTACGAGATTTGTGAAAAAGAGGTCAAAATCTCCATTATATGCTTCAGGGACACCACCACATTGGTACATGAGTCATAATCCAAAATTGTAGTAAAAAGGTATAATTTTATTCAGTACAAAATTCATAAAAATCACACAGTAAAAAGGGGAAAACAAGGTGCAAGGGACAGCAAAAATATCGCAAGTAGTCAATGGTGAGTATCAAGAGTTCCAAATGGCATATGGCATATAGTGCACAAGAATACATCCCTCACTAATCATAGATGGTATTTGTATAATAGTGCTAGTTTCTGGGTCAGCCTGGTCATTATACACACTGCAGTAGCACCAATAAGTATGGGGAACCACCTCCCACCCTATAGTGTGAACTGATGTGAATAACACAATGTATATGTACAGTGCGGTGGTAGAGACAGGAATCCCATAAGCAGCATATAAAAGTGCTGCCAGTGTTCAGCAAAATGCAGGCACCCTAGAATTAGCACATATAAAGGGGTAAATTAGATCAGTTATCCATCAAAGCTGCACCACAGCCATTAATGTATAGAATTGTATAAAGTTACAATTTAATTATAGATGGTATTTGTATAATGGTGCTAATTTCTGGATCAGCCTGGCCCCCCGAGGAAGCCCTACGCGAAACGCAGCATAGGGGCCCCCTGGACAACACTATCGCAATCCTTACACCATGGGTGAGCATTTGTAACTTTATACAATTCCATACATTAGTGGCTGCAGTGGCTGCAGTGCAATTTTGATGGATAACTGATCAAATTTACCCCTTTACATGTGCTAAGTCTGGGGTGCCTGCATTTTGCTGCACACTGGCAGCACTTTTACATGCAGTTTATGGGATTCCTGTCTCTACCACCGTATTGTACATACACATTATGTTATTTCCACCATACACTATAGGGTGGGAGGTGGTTCCCCATACTTTATTGGTGCTACTGCAGTGTGTATAATGACCAGGCTGATCCAGAAATTAGCACCATTATACAAATACCATCTATAATTAAATTGTAACTTTATACAATTCTATACATTAATGGCTGTGGTGCAGCTTTGATGGATAACTGATCTAATTTACCCCTTTATATGTGCTAATTCTGGGGTGCCTGCATTTTGCTGCACACTGGCAGCACTTTTATATGCTGCTTATGGGATTCCTGTCTCTACCACCGCACTGTACATATACATTGTGTTATTCACATCAGTTCACACTATAGGGTGGGAGGTGGTTTCCCATACTTATTGGTGCTACTGCAGTGTGTATAATGACCAGGCTGACCCAGAAACTAGCACTATTATACAAATACCATCTATAATTAGTGAGGGATGTATTCTTGTGCACTATATGCCATTTGGAACTCTTGATACTCACCATTGACTACTTGCGATATTTTTGCTGTCCCTTGCACCTTGTTTTCCCCTTTTTACTGTGTGATTTTTATGAATTTTGTACTGAATAAAATTATACCTTTTTAATACAATTTTGGATTATGACTCCGCTTTTCTGAGGTTCTATATTGTTGGGAGTTTCCATACTTTATTAATCTTTATGATGTACCGTATGTATTTGATTACACATTGGTACATGATAGGATGACATCCTCTGCATATAAGCTGATCACATGATCCATCTTGCCCGCTTTCACTCCCGCGAAATCTGCAGACACTCATGGATGGCCTGGGCCAATGGTTCAATGGCGAGTGCATAAATGATAGGGGAGAGGGGGCATCCTTGATGTCTCCCATTAGTGATTTTAAAGCTGAGACATAAACCCGGACGCCAATACCTTAGCATTGGGACTAGAATAAAGAGCCATTATAGCAGATAAAATAGGGCCTTCAAATCCAAACTTATCTAGTACCGATTTCAGGTAACCCCAGTGTACCCTGTCGAACGCCTTTTCTGCGTCTAAGGACAGGAGCACACTGGGGGTTTTCCTTTTCTCAACTAGCGCGATCAGGTCCAGCATCCTTCTTGTTCCATCCTTCGCCTGTCTGCCCGCCACAAACCCCACCTGATCTGGAGCAATTAGTTTCGGGAGAATTTCATGAATCCCGGACGAAATAATTTTTGCATACAATTTTAAATCGCAATTCAAAAGGGATATGGGCCTAAAGTTTCCGGAGGTTACTGGGGTTTTTCCTGGTTTAGGTAAAGTAGTTATTATGGCCTCCAGATTACTTGGCGAGATAGCTGCTGATTCTTGCCAAGAGGAAAAGATTCTCTGAATAAATGGGGACAAAATGTTAGTGAAATGTTTATAATATGTATTAGTGAGCTTGTCTGGCCCCGGAGCTGAGGGTTTTTTTGCCGAATTAATTGACTGACGGACTTCTTGTATAGAGAAGGGCAAATTGAGCAATTTTAGCTGATCTGTGGATAACCGGGGGAGGTTAATTCTATTTAAAAAGGAACTAATTGTGTCTTGGGAGGGCTTTGGGGCGGTGGGGTCATCTTTAAGGTTGTATAGTGATTGGTAAAAGTTAGCAAATGCATTGGCGATTTCTGTTGGGTTGCAAATTTTTAAATGAGGTCCTGATATAAGGAACTCTATTTTGTTTTGTACTTCTCTTTTTTGTGACTCTCCTGGCTAATAAGGCTCCTGCCCTGTCACCCATGGCATAATATTTTAATTTAAAAGCTCTCAAATTTTTCTCATAGTCCACCAAGAGCAATTGGCGCAGCTGTAATCTTAGTTTCCTTAGATCGTTCGAAACAGAGGGACTTGCGAGGATTTATTAAGAGAGTCAAGGGAATTGATTTGGTTTAGGATAGCTTTGGAAGCTGCCTGATGTATTTTTTTCTCCCTAGTGGCGAGTTTTATGAATGACCCCCTAATATAAGCTTTGTGAGAGGACCACAATGACTCCTCTTTTACTTCGTTATTATCATTAAATTTGAAAAATTCGTTGAGGTCAGATTTTAGTTCCTCGGCTACTTGTTTGGAAGCTAGAAGGGAATCATTCATTCGCCACCGGTCAAATATAGGTGAGTGATCTTGCTCTCGAATAGTCAAATAAATGGGGGCATGATCCGGCCATGATATTATTCCTATTTTAGAATCCGAACAGTCAGTAATAAGTGTACTATCTACCATAAAATAGTCCAATCGGTTGTAAGAGAGGAACCGAGGTGAGAAGTATATGTAGTCTCTTTCATTTGCATGATGGTATCTCCATATATCATGAAGGTGCCATTCTGAGACCACTACTCTCATCTCCTTCCTCTGTACAGCAGCATTCGAACTGTCCAAGGAGCTTGACATTAACATATTGTAGTCTCCGCAAATTATTTGCTTACCTCCCGTGACTGCTGAGAGTTTAATCAGGACTTTTGGCAAGAAACAGATCTGGCCTGTATTGGGGGCATATACAGATGCAATAGTATACCTGGACCCATTTATGGAGACATTTAGAATAGCATATCTGCCATCAGGGTCTGAGTGCTGGGCTAGCATAGTGAAAGAAACAGTATTTTTTACACAAATAAATACACCTGCCTTTTTTTTGACCACATGAATTCATAATAAATGGGAATTTAGGATTATTCAGCCGATAAGTGTCATTTTGGAGAAGGTGTGATTCCTGTCCGCAAATCACATCACATTTTGATCTTGACACTTCCCGCCAGAGCATAGACCTCTTAGCTGGCGAATTTAGACCTTTTACATTTATAGACATACAGTTTAACACCATTATGCTAGAATTAGAGTCTCTTGGCTAAGGCTGTGTCCACACTTTGCATCGTCCTAGAAGCATGTCAAAATGCATATTTGTGCCTAAATTGACTTTTGTCAATTTGGACTTTTACTCAAACCTGCATCTGAAACGCATCCTTTTGCGTTGCGTTTTTATCGCTTTTCAGATGCTTTTTCTGTATATTTCAAAATAATCTAACTTGCGTTTTGGATGCTTATAAAAGGATGCGTTTGTTCCTAAGAAACATGCTGTATTAAAGTTTATTGTTGTTCTAGTAATTTTGGAAAAAAAACCTACAAATAGACATCTACTGATATCATTTCCATCTTGCTTGTATTCACTAAAATCTGTGTATTTGTGTCATTTTCATCTACAATGCCAAATAACAGGGGGACGTTAAGATTGAGAAGATCGCAGAGGCATCGTTTGCTTTTAATTTTGATGCTATTAAATTGACGTAGAAGGCAACAGGTATTTAATTTTTCATGTATAATTTTTTTAACAATTATTACAACATATTATTAATTTTTCAAATATATTTAAACTTATAATTTTTTTATTTTTTCTAAGCAACAACAACAAGCAACAGGATTGTGGATTCATCCTCTTTTACAGGAGCGTAACCAAAAAGGCCACTTTGCCAACTTATATACAGATTTACGGAAGTAAGTTTATTCCTTAATATTTTTTTTTTTAATTTTTATTAAAATATTAAAAATAAAATAAATAAATTAATTTTAACATCTTCGAGATTTGCATATAAATATATATAAATTATTTATAAAATATATAAATGTTATTTTGCTTTATATTTAATTTTTCAAAAAATCAAACAATATTCCCAAAAAATGGCTTTGATGAATTATTAACCTTAATAAGTGGAGAAATAACACATGCCGACACGTACATGCGTCAAGCTATATCAGCAGAGGAGAGACTTCTTGTAACTTTACGATATAATGTTTTTATGTGTTAATATTATTTGAATTAATTAAGTTACATATTTTTTAAATGTAAAATAATTGATTAATTAAGATATTTATTAATTTTACAGATTCCTTGCAACTGGTGAAAGTTATTCATCACTTCATTTCCAATTTCGTCTTGGAAAAACAACCATTTCAGAAATTATACATGAAACGTGGGGTTCTTTGGAATATTCTGCAGCCTATAGTAATGCCAACTCCTAATGAAGATATTTGGCTGAATGTCGCCCGTGATTTTGAACATGTGGCTAATTTCCCAAACTCTATAGGGGTCGTAGACGGGAAACATATTAGAATACTGCAACCGCCTAGATCAGGATCACATTTTTTTAATTATAAAAAATATTTTTCTGTTGTATTAATGGCAGTGGCTGATGTAAAATATAATTTTATAGCTATTGATGTGGGAGCCTATGGGAGTACAGGAGATTGCAGGATTCTACAGAATTCAGAAATAGGCAAACAAATTATAAATGACTCTGAAACATTATCATCCCCAAAACCATTACCAGGATCAGAAGTTCCAACCCCTTATGTCTTTGTTGCTGATGAAGCATTTCCTCTTCTGCCTAATCTTTTGCGCCTATACCCACGGAGAGAATTGGATGATAAACGGCGCATATTCAATTATAGACTGAGTAGAGCCAGGAGGTATGTAGAATGTACTTTTGGCATAATGAGCAGTCAATGGCGTATTCTACATACAGCTATTCAGTTACAAATTTCGACTGTTGATAGAGTTATAAAATCTTGTTGTTTTCTACATAATTTTTTAAGGAAATTTAGAACTGAAATTAATGATGAACATCAGCCTACTACATTTCTACCTGTTCTGTCATTATCTGGCAGACCTAAAATTTCTGGGATTTCTGTTAGAGAAAAATATACGGATTATTTTAATAGTAATGTTGGTGCAATACCATGGCAGTACGCCAGTGTTGGTGTTTAAGCCCCTGCTAACAATTAAAATTTCTAATAATTTAAGTTATTTAAAAAAAAAAAAAAAAAAAAACAAAATATATTATTGCATCAAATCAATTTTTATTTTTCACACTCAAAATCATTTTAGAGTTTGCATTAAAGAAAATTGTCAATTTGTTAATTTTGATCGTTCATAAATTCATACATATATTTTTGGAAGATTAACTTTATTTTTGTACATATTTTCAAGTAATAAAAACATGAATTAATGATTTTTTTTTTTTCAAAAAATTTTAAATTAAAATTTCCAAAGAACAGTTATCTTAACATAAATAAATGTTTTTTTTTGATTATCCAAAATCTTTGTTTGGGTCTTTATTTGTCGAAATAAATCATGATCACATAACTATATTTACAAGTTGTATTGAATTTAGTAATCTTCATGGCTGAGAAAAAAGTTAATTTCTGAAAAAACCTGACATATTTTCATTTTGACGTAATCTATTAGTTTGCGAGTTAGGACAATTTGCATTGATTGTTTGACCATAATCTCTTTTTTTGTTGATGTTGCAAATATGTTGGGTTACTTTGGGAAACATATGTTGTATGGAAATCCTGATATTGTGTTATTTTAGGAATATTTGTGGATAAATTAATTTGAGACACACTTTGCTGTTTAGGATCTTTCTTTTTTTCAAAAGCTTGCTCACAAAGATGTACTAAATCTCCACCTGAGGGAAATGCTCCATCATCTTCAAAACACTCCAGTAAACCACAGATGGCAGTCATACATGCTGATTGTTTTTTTCCCAGATACATTTCGAATTCTACAGGCAACTCTCATTGAAAAATTTAAAAATTGTTAAATTGGTCATCCTCTGTGGTTGACTTCAAAATTTTAATAGTTTGATTAGTTAGTTGATCTAGTTTTAGGTCGTTTGAATTTTTAGTGTTGTTTTTTTTTGTTTTTTGGTTTCTGATAACTCTTTTTGGGAATTTCCGGATTTAACACTAGCACAGATGTCTCCAAATTGACCAGCTCATGATTAGAGATGAGCGAACCGGTCGCGGTTCGGCTCGAGGTCGGCTCGCCGAGCCGAGGTCCCGTTCGAGTTCGGTTCGTCGAACGTTCGACGAACCGAACTCGAACCAATAGGCTATAATGGGAGGAAATCACAAACACATAAAAATGCATTATAAATGTACACATACAGTTAATAAACATTGCCTTAACACTTACCGGTTCCCGCGTTCCCTCCTGCACTCTGTCTCCTGCCGCTATTCCATCCGATGATCGCTGAATCCTCCCGGTGACCGGCACTGCCAGCAGAGATGCAGGACCTATCGTGACGTCAAAATAGCCATGTGACCAGTCACGTGGCTATTATCTCATTGGCTACAGACTGGTCACATGAGTATGACGCGTCATGTAGGACCTGCGAGTGCATCTCTCCGGTACACGGTGCACATTTGTGTATCGCCGTGTACCGGCGACATGCTCTAGCACACGGTCGACTCCCCGCTCCGTTAGGGACCGGCTGACACAGCCGGTCATTAACGGAAATCACCGTTGCCATAGCAACGCAGTTAGCGGTGACGTCACCGCTAACCGCGGCTCCGGGAGCACCGTTGCTATGGTAACGCGTCTGTCAGCATTACCGCTGTTACCGCTAGCAGCACTGATCACTCACGGAGTGAAGGCTGCACGCTGCTTCTCGTGCAGCTTTCACGGAGTGAATGCTCCACGGGAAGCAGCGTCTTCCCCCATGCAGCAGTGATGTAGCAGAGCTGCATTTGTTGAACGAGAAAGACAGAAGACCATGGATCGTGGAGGGCTGACAGGGGGTAATAAAGATGGAGTCTCTAATGTGTCTGTGTATTTATTTCTATTAAAGTATTTTTTCTCTGTGTGGTGTCTTTTTTTTAACCCTTTATTGGAGATTCTTAATGGCCGGGTCAAACGTGCCTGACATTAAGAATCTCTGGCTTAATACTGGCTAGTAAAACAAAGCCAGTATTAACTCATGATTACCCAACAAGCCACCCGGCTCCAGGGCTGTTGGAAGAGTTGGATACAGTGCCAGATGATGGCGCTTCTATGAGAGCGCCATTTTCTGGGATGGCTGCGGACTGCAATTCGCAGCAGAGGCGCCCAGAAACCTCGGGCTAACCTGTGCTGCGGATTCCAATCCCCAGCTGCCTAGTTGTACCCGGCTGGACACAAAAATGGGGCAAAGCCCACGTCATTTGTTTTTTAATTATTTCATGAAATAAGTGAAATAATTAAAAAAAACGGGCTTCCCTATATTTTTGGTTCCCAGCCAGGTACAAATAGGCAACTGGGGGTTGGAGGCAGCCCGTGGCTGCCTGCTGTACCTGGCTAGCATACAAAAATATGGCGAAGCCCACGTCATTTTTTTGGTGGGCAAAAAACGTCTACATACAGTCCTGGATGGAGTATGCTGAGCCTTGTAGTTCTGCAGCTGCTGTCTGCTCTTCTCCATACAGACAGACAGACAGCAGCTGCAGAACTACAAGGCTCAGCATACTCCATCCAGGACTGTATGCAGACGTTTTTTGCCCCCTGAAAAAATTATGTGGGCTTCGCCATATTTTTGTATGCTAGCCAGGTACAGCAGGCAGGTACGGCTGCCCCCAACCCCCAGTTGCCTATTTGTACCCGGCTGGGAACCAAAAATAAATGGAAGCCCTTTTTTTATTATTTCATGAATTTCATGAAATAATTAGAAAACAAATGACGTTGGCTTCGCCCCATTTTTGTGTCCAGCCAGGTACAACTAGGCAGCTGGGGATTGGAATCCGCAGCACAGGTTGGCCTGAGCTTTTTGGGCCCCACTGCTGCGAATTGCAGTCTGCAGCCGCCTCAGAAAATGGCATTTTCATAGAAGCGCCATCTTCTGGCGCTGTATCCAACTCTTCCAGCACCTGCCTGCTATACCTGGCTAGCATACAAAAATATGGCGAAGCTCACGTCCTTTTTTTGTAGTTTTTTGGCAAAAAAAATAAAAAATGCTTCCCTGGATTTTCCATTGCCAGTGAAGGTAACACCAAGCAGTGGGGGTTAGCAGCCAGTAGCTGCTTGGATTACCCTTAGCTAGCAATACAAAAAATGCAGCGGGAGCCCATATATATATTTTTTTTAATTATTTATTTAAATAACTAAAAACAAAATGGGCTTCCCTGTATTTTGATTGCTGGACATCACAGTGCTGTAAAAATAAATCTTCAAAAAAATGACGTAGCGCTCCGCGGTATTTTTGATTCTCAGCGCAGATAAAGCAGACAGCTATGGGTTGCCACCCCCATTTGCCTGCCGTTACCTTGGTTGGCAATCAAAATACAGGGAAGCCCATTAATTTTTTCTATTTAAAAAATAGTTAAAAAAAAAAAATGACGTTGGGTCCCCCCATTTTTGATAGCCAGCTAGGGTAAAGCAGACGGCTGTAGCCTGAAAACCACAGCTGGCAGCTTTACCGTGGTTGGGGATCCAATGTGGAGGTCCCCTCAGGCTCTTTTTTATAATTATTGTATAAATATTAATAATTACACAATAAAAGTAGGGTCCCCCCCAAATTGGATCATCAGCCAAGGTAAAGCGGACAGCTGTGGTCTGGTATTCTCAGGGTGGGAAGGTCCATAGTTATTGGGCCTTCACAGCCTAAAAATAGCAGGCCGCAGGCACCCCAGACGTGGCGCATCCACTAGATACCCAACATCATAAACTGTCAGTACTAACAAAAAAAAAAAAATCGACAAAAGAAATTTATTTGAAAAAACAGTCCCCAAAACATTTCCTCTTTCACCAATTGATTGTAAGAAAAAAAATAAAGGGGTCCCACGACAACTCTGGACCATCTAGAATATGGGGGGGAGACATTCAGGGAACGTATCCCCCATTTTCTAGGAGTGCGGACCCTTCATGTGAGGAGTGTGGGTGCAATGAATCTGCACTCACTCTCCCCGGGTCCACAGCAGCAGAGTCCATGTCGTAATGGTTGCTACCAAAGCTGCAATGCCCTGCTCATGAGGTAAGGGCATGCCTAATCAGGAGAACTACTGTAGAGAAAGCTCTGCTCCCTGGTATATAGGTTCTCAGAGGTAATAATAGATAAAATTAGTGAGTAACCTCGGCACTCTAAATCTCCCAGACTAAGTCAGTAAGTCACAACGGATAGTAATGCAAAATCACTCTTTATTGGTCCGTATTAAGAAAATTTTTTTTTTCATAAGCATATATGTTTTTGTCCAAAACAAGTTACAAATGACGTTTCGGCCTGAGCCTTCGTCAGATTGGACTTACCTGCATGTAATCATGAAAAATGACAATAATCAGTATCACATAAGAGTGAGAGAACAATAACATAAACTCGAACAATGTAGAGGTACAATTGGGATGCAGCAAAAAAATTGCAACACAGAAAGAAATGAAACACATGATACAAATGTCATAATTAGAGATGAGCGAACTGCTCCCGGTTCGGCTCGAGGCCGGTTCGCCGAACGGGGGTCCCGTTCGAGTTCGGTTCGACGAACGTTCGACGAACCGAACTCAAACGTATAGGCTAGAATGGGAGGCAATCACAAACACATAAAAATGCATTATAAATGTACACAAACAGTTAATAAACATTGCCATAACACTTACCGGTCCCCGCGATCCCTCCTGCACTCTGTCTCCTGCCGCTATTCCATCTGATGATCGCTGAATCCTCCCGGTGACCTGCACTGCCAGCAGAGATGCAGGACCTATCGTGACGTCAAAATAGCCATGTGACCAGTCACGTGGCTATTATCTCATTGGCTACAGACTGGTCACATGACTATGACACGTCATGTAGGACCTGCGAGTGCATCTCTCCGGTACACGGTGCACATATGTGTATCGCCGTGTACCGGCGACATGCTCTAGCACACGGTCGACTCCCCGTTCCGTTAGGGACCGGCTGACACAGCCGGTCATTAACGGAGATCACCGTTGCCATAGCAACGCAGTTAGCGGTGACGTCACCGCTAACCGCGGCTCCGAGAGCACCGTTGCTATGGTAACACGTCTGTCAGCGTTACCGCTGTTACCGCTAGCAGCCAGCACTGATCACTCATGGAGTGAAGGCTGCACGCTGCTTCCCGATTGTAGTGATGATTGTAGTGAGGATGGAGGTTCCCCAGCCCCAAGTGATGAGCTGGTGAATCTCATCCTTCCTCACTACAATCGTCACTACTACTACACTAGTGATGATTGTAGTGAGGATGGAGGTTCCCCAGCCCCAAGTGATGAGCTGGTGAACCTCATCCTCACTACAATCGTCACTACTACTACACTAGAAAGAAAGAAGACAGAAGAGCAGGATCGTGGAGGGCTGACAGGGGGTAATAAAGATGGAGTCTCTAATGTGTCTGTGTATTTATTTCTATTAAAGTATTTTTTCTCTGTGTGGTGTCTTTTTTTTAACCCTTTATTGGAGATTCTTAATGGCCGGGTCAAACGTGCCTGACATTAAGAATCTCTGGCTTAATACTGGCTGGTAAAACAAAGCCAGTATTAACTCATGATTACCCAACAAGCCACCCAGCTCCAGGGCTGTTGGAAGAGTTGGATACAGCGCCAGATGATGGCGCTTCTATGAGAGCGCCATTTTCTGGGACGGCTGCGGACTGAAATCCGCAGCAGAGGCTCCCACAAACCTCGGGCTAACCTGTGCTGCGGATTCCAATCCCCAGCTGCCTAGTTGTACCCGGCTGGACACAAAAATGGGGCGAAGCCCACGTCATTTGTTTTTTAATTATTTAATGAAATAAGTGAAATAATTAAAAAAAAACGGGCTTCCCTATATTTTTGGTTCCCAGCCGGGTACAAATAGGCAACTGGGGGATGGAGGCAGCCCGTGGCTGCCAGCTGTACCTGGCTAGCATACAAAAATATGGCGAAGCCCACGTCATTTTTTTGGTGGGAAAAAACTTCTGCATACAGTCCTGGATGGAGTATGCTGAGCCTTGTAGTTCTGCAGCTGCTGTCTGCTCTTCTCCATACAGACAGACAGCAGCTGCAGAACTACAAGGCTCAGCATACTCCATCTAGGACTGTATGCAGAAGTTTTTTGCCCCCTGAAAAAATTATGTGGGCTTCGCCATATTTTTGTATGCTAGCCAGGTACAGCAGGCAGGTACGGCTGCACACAACCCCCAGTTGCCTATTTGTACCCGGCTGGGAACCAAAAATAAAGGGAAGCCCTTTTTTTTATTATTTCATGAATTTCATGAAATAATTAGAAAACAAATGACGTAGGCTTTGCCCCATTTTTGTGTCCAGCCAGGTACAACTAGGCAGCTGGGGATTGGAATCTGCACCACAGGTTGGCCTGAGCTTTCTGGGCCCCACTGCTGCGAATTGCAGTCTGCAGCCGCCTCAGAAAATGGCATTTTCATAGAAGCGCCATCTTCTGGCACTGTATCCAACTCTTCCAGCACCTGCCTGCTATACCTGGCTAGCATACACAAATATGGCGAAGCTTACGTCCTTTTTTTGTAGTTTTTTGGCAAAAAAAATAAAAAATGCTTCCCTGGATTTTCCATTGCCAGTGAAGGTAACACCAAGCAGTGGGGGTTAGCAGCCAGTAACTGCTTGGATTACCCTTAGCTAGCAATACAAAAAATGCAGCGGGAGCCCATATATATTTTTTTAATTATTTATTTAAATAACTAAAAATAAAATGGGCTTCCCTGTATTTTGATTGCTGGACATCACAGTGCTGTAAAAATAAATCTTTAAAAAAATGACGTAGCGCTCCGCGGTATTTTTGATTCTCAGCGCAGATAAAGCAGACAGCTATGGGTTGCCACCCCCATCTGCCTGCCGTTACCTTGGTTGGCAATCAAAATACAGGGAAGCCCATTAATTTTTTCTATTTAAAAAATAGTTAAAAAAAAAAACGATGTTGGGTCCCCCCATTTTTGATAGCCAGCTAGGGTAAAGCAGACGGCTGTAGCCTGAAAACCACAGCTGGCAGCTTTACCGTGGTTGGGGATCCAATGTGGAGGTCCCCTCAGGCTCTTTTTTATAATTATTTTATAAATATTAATAATTACACAATAAAAGTAGGGTCCCCCCCAAATTGGATCACCAGCCAAGGTAAAGCGGACAGCTGTGGTCTGGTATTCTCAGGGTGGGAAGGTCCATAGTTATTGGGCCTTCACAGCCTAAAAATAGCAGGCCGCAGGCACCCCAGACGTGGCGCATCCACTAAATGCGCCAATCCTGGCGCTTCACCCCAGCTCATCCCGTGCCCTGGTGCAGTGGCAAACGGGGTAATAAATCGGGTTGATACTAGCTGTAAAGTCACCTGAGATCAAGCCCAGCAGTTTGTGATGTCATGGCGTCTATTAGATACCCAACATCATAAACTGTCAGTACTAACAAAAACAAAAAATCGACAAAAGAAATTTATTTGAAAAAACAGTCCCCAAAACATTTCCTCTTTCACCAATTTATTGTAAGAAAAAAAATAAAGGGGTCCCACGACGACTCTGGACCGTCTAGAATATGGGTGGGAGACACTCAGGGAACGTATCCCCCATATTCTAGGAGTGCGGACCCTTCATGTGAGGAGTGTGGGTGCAATGAATCTGCACTCACTCTCCCCGGGTCCACAGCACCAGAGTCCATGTCGTAATGGTTGCTACCAAAGCTGCAATGCCCTGCTCATGAGGTAAGGGCATGCCTAATCAGGAGAACTACTGTAGAGGAAGCTCTGCTCACTGGTATATAGGTGCTCAGAGGTAATAATAGATAAAATTAGTGAGTAACCTCGGCACTCTATCTCCCAGACTAAGTCAGTAAGTCACAATGGATAGTAATGCAAAATCACTCTTTATTGGTCCGTATTAAGAAATTTTTTTTTCATAAGCATATATGTTTTTGTCCAAAACAAGTTACAAATGACGTTTCGGCCTGAGCCTTCGTCAGATTGGACTTATCTGCATGTAATCATGAAAAATGACAATAATCAGTATCACATAAGAGTGAGAGAACAATAACATAAACTCGAACAATGTAGAGGTACAATTGGGATGCAGCAAAAAAATTGCAACACAGCAAGAAATGAAACACATGATACAAATGTCATAATACAGTACAAGGACAATATAGTAATAACAAATATGGGGTCAGAGTAGGCTTAGATGGCTCTGGTACGAAAGAGTTGTCAATCATAAAGTAACATGTGCAGTAGGTGTAGAGCTACAGTATGCATGGCAGAGCTAATGGGTAGACCGACCATAGAAAAAGAACGGAGAAAAAGTGGAGAAAAAGTGGAGAAAAAATGGAGAAAAAGTGGAGAAAAAGTGGAGAAAAAAGTGGAGAAAAAAGTGGAGAAAAAAGTGGAGAAAAAGTGGAGAAAAAGTGGAGAAAAAAATGGAGAAAAAGTGGAGAATAAATGGAGAAAAAGTGGAGAAAAAAATGGAGAAAAAGTGAAGAAAAAGTTGAGAAAAAAATGGAGAAAAAAATGGAGAAAAAAATGGAGAAAAAGTGGAGAAAAAGTGGAGAAAAAAATGGAGAAAAAGTGGAGAAAAAGTGGAGAATAAATGGAGAAAAAAGTGGAGAAAAAGTGGAGAAAAAGTGGAGAAAAAAGTGGAGAAAAAGTGGAGAAAAAGTGGAGAAAAAGTGGAGAAAAAGTGGAGAAAAAGTGGAGAAAAAAATGGAGAAAAAGTGGAGAAAAATTGGAGAATAAATGGAGAAAAAAATGGAGAAAAAGTGGAGAAAAAGTGGAGAAAAAGTGGAGAAAAAAATGGAAAAAAAGTGGAGAAAAAGTGGAGAATAAATGGAGAAAAAAATGGAGAAAAAGTGGAGAAAAAGTGGAGAAAAAAGTGGAGAATAAGTGGAGAATAAGTGGAGAAAAAGTGGAGAAAAAGTGGAGAAAAAGTGGAGAAAAAGTGGAGAAAAAGTGGAGAAAAAGTGGAGAAAAAGTGGAAAATAAATGGGGAAAAAGTGGAGAAAAAGTGGAGAATAAGTGGAGAATAAGTGGAGAATAAGTGGAGAATAAGTGGAGAAAAAGTGGAGAAAAAGTGGAGAAAAGGTGGAGAAAAAGTGGAGAAAAAGTGGAGAAAAGGTGGAGAAAAAAATTCTCCACTTTTTCTCCATTTATTCTCCACTTTTTCTCCACTGTTTCTCCACTTTTTCTCCACTTTTTCTCCATTTTTTTCTCCACTTTTTCTCCACTTTTTCTCCATTTATTCTCCACTTTTTCTCCACTGTTTCTCCATTTTTTTCTCCACTTTTTCTCCACTTTTTCTCCACTGTTTCTCCATTTTTTCTCCACTTTTTCTCCACTTTTTCTCCACTTTTTCTCCACTGTTTCTCCACTTTTTCTCCACTTTTTCTCCATTTTTTTCTCCACTTTTTCTCCACTTTTTCTCCATTTTTTCTCCATTTTTTCTCAAGTGGAGAAAAAAGTGGAGAAAAAAGTGGAGCACCCTTTGGTGCCTTTCATGTGGCACTAAGGGGTGCTTAGCTTTGTATTTAGCCAAAAAAATGAAAAAAAAATGACGTAGGGTTCCCCCTAGTTTTGTAGCCAGCTAAGGTAAAGCAGACGGCTGCAGCCTGCAGACCACAGCTGGCAACCTCACCTTGGCTGGTAATCCAAAACTGAGGGCACCCCAGGCTGTTATTTTAAATTAAATAAATAATTAAAAAAAAAAACACGTAGGGGTCCCCCAAAATTGGATTACCAGCCAAGGTAAAGCAGACAGCTGGGGCCTGATATTCTCAGACTAGGGAGGTCCATGGTTATTGGACTCTCCCCAGCCTAAAAATAGCAGGCCGCAGCCGCCCCAGAAGTGGCGCATCCATTAGATGCGCCAATCCTGGTGCTTCGCCCCAGCTCATCCCGCGCCCTGGTGCGGTGGCAAACGGGGTAATATATGGGGTTAATACCAGATGTGTAATGTCACCTGGCATCAAGCCCTGGGGTTGGTGAGGTCAGGCGTCTATCAGATACCCGACATCACCAACCCAGTCAGTAATAAAAAAAAAATAGACGACAAACACATTTTATTTGAAAAAACACTCCCCAAAACATTCCCTCTTTAACCAATTTATTAGAATGAAAAACAAATCCAGGTCTGGTGTAATCCAAGGGGTTGCCATGACGATCCACACTGTCCCAGTCAATGAAGAGCAGGATGTTCCCCATTGACTGGGAGAGCAATGCAGTGACCTGAGCTAACATCAATGGGTCAGCCCAGGTCACTGCAGGGGATGACAAGTGCTGCTGTCAGCGAGGTACATTACCTGCGCTGATCTCCAGCACTGCCGACAGCCCCTGTCACTGAGGTCAATGACTGGCGCCTTCACATCAAGTATCGCGAGAGGTCCGTGACGTCTCGGGTCGGAAGCGAGAGGTGATGTGACAAGCGGCGGCCATGGAGGACAGTGACAGCGCTGAGGTCGGGATGGCGGGACTTCATCACCGCAGGTAAGCCGAGCGAGGGGGGGGGATGTGTGTGTGTGTGTGTGTGTGTGTGTGTACGTGTGTGTGTACGTGTGTGTGTGTATATGTGTACATGCTGCGGGCAGGAGGGGGCGGAGTGAGCTGAGCGGGAAGTGTGGGCTTCCTGCACGTAACTAAGATAAACATCGGGTTACTGACCAAAGCGCTTTGCTTGGATACCCGATGTTTATCTTGGTTACCAGCTTGTGGCAGGCTGCCAGCGATGGCTCCTGCACACTGTAGCTGGGAGGGGGGGGGGTGCGTGTGTGAGAGTGTGTGTGTGTGTGTGTGTACGTGTGTACATGCTGCGGGCAGGAGGGGGCGGAGTGAGCTGAGCGGGGAAGTGTGGGCTTCCTGCACGTAACTAAGATAAACATCGGGTTACTAACCAAAGCGCTTTGCTTGGATACCCGATGTTTATCTTGGTTACCAGCTTCTGGCAGGCTGCCAGCGATGGCTCCTGCACACTGTAGCTGTAAAAAGCCCTGCTTTTGCTGCTAGAACCGTTCTCGAACGTATCTAGAACTATTGAGCTTTTGCAAAAAAGCTCGAGTTCTAGTTCGATCTAGAACAGCCCCAAAAATCACTCGAGCTTAGAACTGGAGAACCTCGAACCACGAACCGCGCTCAACTCTAGTCATAATACAGTACAAGGACAATATAGTAATGACAAATATGGGGTCAGAGTAGGCTTAGACAGCTCTGGTATGAAAGAGATGTCAATCATAAAGTAACATGTGCAGTAGGTGTAGAGCTACACTATGCATGGCAGAGCTAATGGGTAGACCGACCATAGAAAAAGAACGGCGAAAAAGTGGAGAAAAAGTGGAGAAAATGTGGAGAAAAAATGGAGAAAAAAGTAAGGAAAAAGTGGAGAAAAAGTGGAGAAGAAGTGGAGAAAAAGTGGAGAAAAAGTGGAGAAAAAGTGGAGAAAAAGTGGTGAAAAAGTGGTGAAAAAGTGGTGAAAAAGTGGTGAAAAAATGGAGAAAAAGAGGAGAAAAAGTGGAGAAAAAAATGTAGAAAAAGTGGAGAAAAAGTGGAGAAAAAGTGGAGAAGTGGAGAAGAAGTGGAGAAGTGGAGAAGTGGAAAAGAAGTGGAGAAGAAGTGTTTGTTCATGCCAGATGGGAGATAAATAATTTTTTACCAGCGCTGTCATTTACTGTAACGTGATCATCGGTGTACGGTGTATACCTGTGATCACGTGAGCGGGGACCGGAAAAACCGTCCTGAATCATGATCTCCAGGGTCTCAGCTAGCCCTGAAACCCCGGAGATTTTCTGACGCCGGGGGGCGTTATTCACTTATTTCTGCCTGCTGTTTATAAACTGCAGATGAGAATAAGGCTACATTAACACGACCGATCCATTTTTGCGGTCTGCAAAAAACAGTCCGTTTTTTTCACGGGTGCATCCGTGTGGCATCCGTTTCCGTTCCGTAGATGGTCCGTATGTCATCTGTTTGTCATCCGTGTGCCTTCTGTTTTTTTTGTGTACTGCAAAAAACTGAAGGAGGGTAAATGCATAAATTTACCCAGGATCCATAGCTTCATCCTACATGAGGCGGTCACATGTTAACTCCAGTGCCATTTTCTACTGGTTTTCACAGCGTAGAGCGCTCTGGTGATTTTCCTGTGCTTGTGCACTTCATATCAGTCTTTTCAGTCATTATAATGGCAGAAAGACATATAATGTCCCACTCTCCTGCATTTTGTAATTTTGCACCCTTTGGTGCCTTTCATGTGGCATTAAGGGGTGCTTAGCTTTGTATTTAGCCAAAAAAATGAAAAAAAAAAATGACGTAGGGTTCCCCCTATTTTTGTAGCCAGCTAGGGTAAAGCATACGGCTGCAGCCTGCAGACCACAACTGGCAACCTCACCTTGGCTGGTAATCCAAAACTGAGGGCACCCCACGCTGTTATTTTAAATTAAATAAATAATTAAAAAAAAAACACGTAGGGGTTCCCCCAAAATTGGATCACCAGCCAAGGTAAAGCAGACAGCTGGGGCCTGATATTCTCAGACTAGGGAGGTCCATGGTTATTGGACTCTCCCCAGCCTAAAAATAGCAGGCTGCAGCCGCCCCAGAAGTGGCGCATCCATTAGATGCGCCAATCCTGGTGCTTCGCCCCAGCTCATCCCGCGCCCTGGTGCGGTGGCAAACGGGGTAATATATGGGGTTAATACCAGATGTGTAATGTCACCTGGCATCAAGCCCTGGGGTTGGTGAGGTCAGGCGTCTATCAGATACCCGACATCACCAACCCAGTCAGTAATAAAAAAAATAGACGACAAACACATTTTTTTTTGAAAAAACACTCCCCAAAACATTCCCTCTTTAACCAATTTATTAGAAAGAAAAACAAATCCAGGTCTGGTGTAATCCAAGGGGTTGCCATGACGATCCACACTGTCCCAGTCAATGAAGAGCAGAATGTTCCCCATTGGCTGGGAGAGCACTGCAGTGACCTGAGCTAACATCAATAGGTCAGCCCAGGTCACTGCAGGGCATGACAAGTGCTTCTGTCAGCGAGGTACATTACCTGCGCTGATCTCCTGCACTGCCGACAGCACCTGTCACTGAGTTCAATGACCGCCGCCTTCACAGCCAAGTATCGCGAGAGGCCCGTGACGTCACCACTAGTCAGTCTCGGGTCGGAAGTGAGAGAAGGGGATGTGACAAGCGGCGGCCATGGAGGACAGTGACAGCGCTGAGGTCAGGATGGCCGGACTTCATCACCGCAGGTAAGCCGAGCGGGGCCATGTGTGCAGAGTGTGTGTGTGTGTGTGTGTGTGTGTGTGTACGTGTGTACATGCCGCGGGCAGGAGGGGGTGGAGCGAGCTGAGCGGGGAAGTGTGGGCTTCCTGCACGTAACTAGGATAAACATCGGGTTACTAACCAAAGCGCTTTGGTTGGATACCCGATGTTTATCTTGGTTACCAGCTTCTGGCAGGCTGCCAGCAATGGCTCCTGCACACTGTAGCTGTAAAAAGCCCTGCTTTTTCCTGCTAGAACCGTTCTCGAACGTATCTAGAACTATCGAGCTTTTGCAAAAAAGCTCGAGTTCTAGTTCGATCTAGAACAGCCCCCAAAATTAATCGAGCCGCGAACTGGAGAACCACGAACCGCGCTCAAATCTACTCATGATCAGACTCATGGGTTTGTTCACGTTGTGTGATTTGATCTTGATTGCTGACACTTGGAATAGCAGTTGTTTTTGGATTTTTTTCTGGAAAATCCAAACTGGTATTTTCTTGTGGTGGAATAATTCCCTCCGTTCTTGGAAACAAAATGTTATTAAATTACAACAAAATCAGAATTTTATAATTTTTTTAGTACATGTATGATAATATTTATAAATAACATTTAGAAAAAAATAAAAAAATTATACTTGTCACAAAACTCAACCCGAACATAGAAATTTTAATTCATTATAATAAATAAAATTTGGTTTCACGGGTGATGAGCCACTTTTCTCAGATTCATATCTTATCTTGTTAAATCAGTCTCTGACTGACCGGCATCGTTTTCGTACATCATTTTCTGTTTAAACAAGTGGAAATTAATATTCAAAATTAATTATAATTTATTATCCATCTAATTATAAACAATATAATTATATAAGTTTAAATCTGATTTATCTAACGCAAATTATTATTTTATGTTCCGTAAAATAGTTTTGATTACATTGTTTAAGAAAAAAAAATTCAAAACCTACCAATCTTATTCTGCAGGGCTTGATCGGCCTCATGCCACTGCGGATATAACTCTTTACAGATTATAATCCAGCAATCTCCATGTTTAATTTTTTGCATATAGTCTGGCAAGGTAGGATCCCATAAACAGGGCATTGATTCAACCTGAGTTTATGTTTAAAGTAGAGAAATCATTGTTATTTTTTCAATTAACGGAAAAGTTAATTAATAAATGTTTTGCTAACATAGTTTTACATTTTTAAATTTTAAATTAATTCTTAGTAAAAAATTTTTAATTTTATAACAAAAGAATGTGTTTACATAATAAATTAATTTTTTTTAAAACAAAATTACGTCTATACCTTTTTTAAATAAGGGAACAATATATTAATAATTTTAATAATATTTCTAACATGAATTTAAACATTGGATATACAGTGGTACCTCGCTTAACGAGTAACCCACATAACGAGATTTTCGCTATACAAGCAAAGCTTTCTGTAAATTTGTAACCCGCTTTACGAGAAAGCCTTGCTGTACGAGCGAAATTCTCACCTCACACACTTCCGGTTTCGTCCATCCACCACACTCTGACCCGCACTTGCAGTCCACACAAGCACACACATGTATGCACAAACACACACAAACACACACAAACACACAAGCACGCACGCACATACAGTATTATGCTCACCTCACCTTCCGTTCCACCGCCGGTCTCATGGATCTTGTAGTGCTCGGGTACATCGCGACGTCCTTGCGGCGAACTACAAGACCCAGGAGGCCGGCGGTGGAACGGAAGGTAAGGTGAGCATATAACATAGTGTACCTTACGTTTCATCGCCGGCCTCCTGGGTGCTGTAGTGCGCCGCTCCACTCCGTTCCACGCTGGGATTCTGCCTCCATAGCGACGAGGGAGGAACTTCCTGTCACCGCTGCTGAATGGCAGAGCGCTGGCCAATCAGAGGCAAGCAGCTCTGCCTTGACGTCAGCGCTCTAGCAGAGAAGTTCCTGCCTCGTCGTTATGGAAACGCGATACACGGCCCGGCCCCGTACTGGTGAACAGCAAATCCCAGGAGACCGGCGATGGAGCGGAATGTAAGGGGAGCATGTAGTATGTGCGTGTGCATGCGTGCATATGTGTTTGTGTGAGTTTGTGTGTGTTTGTACATGTTTGTGTGTGTTTGTGCATGTGTGGAATGACAGAATAGGGGACCAGGATGGGACATTTAACCCGTTGTGGAACGGATTGTCAGCACTGCAATGATTTCCTATGGGAAATCTTGCTTTGCTGAACGAGTACCTTGTTTAACAAGCACAGTCCCAGAACGGATTGTTCTCGTTAAGCAAGGTACCACTGTACTTCTTTGTTACTAATTTTCAAATAAATGTGAAATCATATTGTGGCAGAATAAATCATTTACTTTATACAGTTCAACAAATTTAAATTTTAATTTATTTAACAAAAATAAGAAAGATAAACAATTGAAAAAAATAAATAAAATTAAAGCAACAAATAAGGAATTTAAATTTTGCTTGTATTAAAAAATTGTAATTAAACAAAAATAGTCAGAAAAACATTATCAAATGAACTCACCAGACTAATCATTTTTGAAACATCTAATTTCAGCCTTTATACCAAGCCATGATGTTTGTCCTTGTTTTGAAACTTAAGATCCAAATTACAACTGAAAAATGGATGCATTCTGAACGCACAATGGTTCTATTTATGTTTTAAAGGATGTGACGTTATTTGGGACTTTGGTGAGGTCACTTCCAACCGAAAAAAGTTGCGTTTTCATGAACAAACACGCAAGTAAAAAACAAGTAATAACTAGAGTTGAGCGCGGTTCGCGGTTCGAGGTTCTCCAGTTCGCGGTTCGAGTGATTTTTGGGGGTGTTCTAGATAGAACTAGAACTCGAGCTTTTTGCTAAAGCTCGATAGTTCTAGATACGTTCGGGAACGGTTCTAGCAGCAAAAAGCAAGGCTTTTTACAGTGTGCAGAAGCCATCGCTGGCAGCCTGCCAGAAGCTGGTAACCAAGATAAACATCGGGTATCCAAGCAAAGCGCTTTGGTTAGTAACCCGATGTTTATCCTAGTTACGTGCAGGAAGCCCACACTTCCCCGCTCAGCTCGCTCCGCCCCCTCCAGCACGCGGCATGTACACATACATACACACACACACACACATGTCCCCAGCCATGCAGTCCACAACACTGACGTCCTCCTGTCACTCTGCACACATGGTCCCGCTCGGCTTACCTGCGGTGATGAAGCCAGACCTCAGCGCTGTCACTGTCCTCCATGGCCGCCGCTTGTCACATCACCTTCTCTCGCTTCCGACCCGAGACTGACTAGCGGTGACGTCACGGGCCTCTCGCGATACTTGGCTGTGAAGGCGGCGGTCATTGAACTCAGTGACAGGTGCTGTCGGCAGTGCAGGAGATCAGCGCAGGTAATGTACCTCGCTGACAGCAGCACTTGTCATGCCCTGCAGTGACCTGGGCTGACCCATTGATGTTAGCTCAGGTCACTGCACTGCTCTCCCAGCCAATGGGGAACATCCTGCTCTTCATTGACTGGGACAGTGTGGATCGTCATTGCAACCACTTGGATTACACCAGACCTGGATTTGTTTTTCTTTCTAATAAATTGGTTAAAGAGGGAATGTATTAGGGAGTGTTTTTTCAAATAAAAATGTGTTTGTCGTCTATTTTTTTTTATTACTGACTGGGTTGGTGATGTCGGGTATCTGATAGACGCCTGACCTCACCAACCCCAGGGCTTGATGCCAGGTGACATTACACATCTGGTTTTACCCCATATATTACCCCGTTTGCCACCGCACCAGGGCGCGGGATGAGCTGGGGCGAATCACCAGGATTGGCACATCTAATGGATGCGCCACTTCTGGGGCGGCTGCGGCCTGCTATTTTTAGGCTGGGGAGAGTCCAATAACCATGGACCTCCCTAGTCTGAGAATATCAGACCACAGCTGTCTGCTTTACCTTGGCTGGTGATCCAATTTTGGGGGGACCCCTACGTGTTTTTTTTTTAATTATTTATTTAATTTAAAATAACAGCGTGGGGTGCCCTCAGTTTTGGATTACCAGCCAAGGTGAGGTTGCCAGTTGTGGTCTGCAGGCTGCAGCCGTCTGCTTTACCCTAGCTGGCTACAAAAATAGGGGGAACCCTACGTCATTTTTTTTTTCATTTTTTTGGCTAAATACAAAGCTATGCACCCCTTAGTGCCACATGAAAGGCACCAAAGGGTGCAAAATTACAAAATGCAGGAGAGTGGGACATTATGTGTCTTTCTGCCATTATAATGACAGAAAAGACTGATATGAAGTGCACAAGCACAAGAAAATCACCAGAGTGCTCTACGCTGTGAAAAGCAGTAGAAAATGGCACTGGAGTGAACATGTGACCGCCTCATGTAGGATGAAGCTATGGATCCTGGGTAAATTTATGCATTTACCCTCCTTCAGTTTTTTTGCAGTACACAAAAAAAACGGAAGGCACACGGATGACAAACAGATGACATACGGACCGTCTACGGAATGGAAACGGATGCTACACGGATGCACCCGTGAAAAAAAACGGACTGTTTTTTGCAGACCGCAAAAATGGATCGGTCGTGTTAATGTAGCCTTATTCTGACCTTCCGTTTATAAACAGCAGGCAGAAATAAGTGAATAACGCCCCCCAGCGTCAGAAAATCTCTGGGGTTTCAGGGCTAGCTGAGACCCTGGAGATCATGATTCAGGACGGTTTTTCCGGTCCCCGCTCACGTGATCACAGGTATACACCGTACACCGATGATCACGTTACAGTAAATGACAGCGCTGGTAAAAAATTATTTATCTCCCATCTGGTATGAACAAACATGATAAATTTCCTCCCCGGTCCCCCGGTGTCGCCAAAGTGCCCCCCTGATGCCCTCCCAGAAATCCAAGATGGCCGCGCGCACAGCAGCGCGCCGGCCGCATTCACCCTACTCCTCTAATTTCTATCGCATGTGCCATGACACATGCGACAGAAAACTCCTCCCCAGGCCCTGCCAGGTCACACCCTATAACCCCACCGGTGTTCCCCGGTGTCCCACGGTACCTGTGCAGCGTTGATCCCCCCACGGCCCTCTCCTTCACAATAGACGCTGCCGCATGCACAGAGCGGCTGTCAGCTCAGCTTCCTGTGTTCAGACACAGTGAGTGGTGGTTATGCATCTGTAAGCTAAATGGGCGGCACGGTGGCTCAGTGGTTAGCACTGCAGTCTTGCAGCGCTGAGGTCCTGGGTTCAATTCTCCCCAAGGACACCATCTGCAAGGAGTTTGTATGTTCTCCCCGTGTTTGCGTGGGTTTCCTCCCACATTCCAAAGACATACAGCGCTATGGAATTAATAACGCTATATAAAAGAATAAATTATTATTATTACTGCAATGCCCTGCTCATGAAGTAAGGAACATAATTGATCAGGAGAGCTATATACTACATTTCCAAATGGAGGGATTTGCTTTTATAGTTTCCCTGCTGAACGACTACCAAACATGAGAGTCCGTTATACGCCACAAGAAAACACATCTAAATAGCGTGCTCTGTTGTTAAGTATTCATTCAGCTGGATAACTGGACTAAAAGGGGTATTCCATCTCCAAGATCCTATCCCCAATATATAGTAGGTGGAATAGCAATAATATCAGCAAATACCAATTTGGAAATGTAGAATAGTTCTCCTGATTAGGCATGCCCTTACCTCATGAGCAGGGCATTGCAGCTTTGGTAGCTTTGGTAGCAACCATTACGACATGGACTCTGCTGCTGTGGACCTGGGGAGAGTGAGTGCAGATTCATTGCACCCACACTCCTCACATGAAGGATCTGCACTCCTAGAAAATGGGGGATACGTTCCCTGAGTGTCTCCCCCCATATTCTAGACGGTCCAGAGTCGTCGTCGGACCCCTTTATTTTTTTTCTTACAATAAATTGGTGAAAGAGGAAATGTTTTGGGGACTGTTTTTTCAAATAAATTTCTTTTGTCGATTTTTTTTTTGTTAGTACTGACAGTTTATGATGTTGGGTATCTAATAGACGCCATGACATCACAAACTGCTGGGCTTGATCTCAGGTGACTTTACAGCTAGTATCAACCCGATTTATTACCCCATTTGCCACTGCACCAGGGCACGGGATGAGCTGGGGTGAAGCGCCAGGATTGGCGCATTTAGTGGATGCGCCACGTCTGGGGTGCCTGCGGCCTTCTATTTTAAGGCTGTGAAGGCCCAATAACTATGGACCTTCCCACCCTGAGAATACCAGACCACAGCTGTCCGCTTTACCTTGGCTGGTGATCCAATTTGGGGGGGACCCTACTTTTATTGTGTAATTATTAATATTTATAAAATAATTATAAAAAAAGAGCCTAAAGGGGACCTTCACATTGGATCCCCAACCACGGTAAAGCTGCCAGCTGTGGTTTTCAGGCTACAGCCGTCTGCTTTACCCTAGCTGGCTATCAAAAATGGGGGGACCCAACGTCATTTTTTTTTTAACTATTTTTTAAATAGAAAAAATTAATGGGCTTTCCTGTATTTTGATTGCCAACCAAGGTAACGGTAGGCAGATGTGGGTGGCAACCCATAGCTGTCTGCTTTATCTGCGCTGAGAATCAAAAATACCGCGGAGCGCTACGTCATTTTTTTAAAAAAATTATTTTTACAGCACTGTGATGTCCAGCAATCAAAATACAGGGAAGCCCATTTTGTTTTTAGTTATTTAAATAAATAATTAAAAAAAATATATATGGGCTCCCGCTGCATTTTTTGTATTGCTAGATAAGGGTAATCCAAGCAGCTACTGGCTGCTAACCCCCACTGCTTGGTGTTACCTTCACTGGCAATGTAAAATCCAGGGAAGCATTTTTTATTTTTTTTGCCAAAAAACTACAAAAAAAGGACGTGAGCTTCGCCATATTTTTGTATGCTAGCCAGGTATAGGTGGAAGAGTTGGATACAGCGCCAGAAGATGGCGCTTCTATGAAAATGCCATTTTCTGAGGCGGCTGCAGACTGCAATTCGCAGCAGTGGGGCCCAGAAAGCTCAGGCCAACCTGTGCTGCGGATTCCAATCCCCAGCTGCCTAGTTGTACCTGGCTGGACACAAAAATGGGGCGAAGCCTACGTCATTTGTTTTCTAATTATTTCATGACATTCATGAAATAATAAAAAAAGGGCTTCCCTTTATTTTTGGTTCCCAGCCGGGTACAAATAGGCAACTGGGGGTTGGGGGCAGCCGTACCTGCCTGCCGTACCTGGCTAGCATACAAAAATATGGCGAAGCCCACATAATTTTTTCAGGGGGCAAAAAACTTCTGCATACAGTCCTGGATGGAGTATGCTGAGCCTTGTAGTTCTGCAGCTGCTGTCTGTCTGTATGGAGAAGAGCAGACAGCAGCTGCAGAACTACAAGGCTCAGCATACTCCATCCAGGACTGTATGCAGACGTTTTTTGCCCACCAAAAAAATGACGTGGGCTTCGCCATATTTTTGTATGCTAGCCAGGTACAGCAGGCAGCCACGGGCTGCCTCCAACCCCCAGTTGCCTATTTGTACCCGGCTGGGAACCAAAAATATAGGGAAGCCCGTTTTTTTTAATTATTTCACTTATTTCATGAAATAATTAAAAAACAAATGACGTGGGCTTCGCCCCATTTTTGTGCCCAGCCAGGTACAACTAGGCAGCTGGGGATTGGAATCCGCAGCACAGGTTAGCCCGAGGTTTCTGGGCGCCTCTGCTGCGAATTTCAGTCCGCAGCTGTTTCAGAAAATGGCGCTCTCATAGAAGCGCCATCATCTGGCGCTGTATCCAACTCTTCCAACAGCCCTGGAGCCGGGTGGGTTGTTGGGTAATCATGAGTTAATACTGGCTTTGTTTTACTAGCCAGTATTAAGCTAGAGATTCTTAATGTCAGGCACGTTTGACCTGGCCATTAAGAATCTCCAATAAAGGGTTAAAAAAAAGGCACCACACAGAGAAAAAATACTTTAATAGAAATAAATACACAGACACATTAGAGACTCCATCTTTATTACCCCCTGTCAGCCCTCCACGATCCATGGTCTTCTGTCTTTCTCGTTCAACAAATGCAGCTCTGCTACATCACTGCTGCATGGGGGAAGACGCTGCTTCCCGTGGAGCCTTCACTCTGTGAAGGCTCCACGGGAAGCAGCGTGCAGCCTTTACTCCGTGAGAGATCAGTGCTGCTAGCGGTAACAGCGGTAACGCTGACAGACGCGTTACCATAGCAACGGTGCTCCTGGAGCCGCGGATAGCGGTGACGTCACCGCTAACT
Source organism: Anomaloglossus baeobatrachus (assembly GCF_048569485.1). Lineage (NCBI taxonomy): Eukaryota > Metazoa > Chordata > Amphibia > Anura > Aromobatidae > Anomaloglossus > Anomaloglossus baeobatrachus. Next base: position 307,882,190 of record NC_134355.1, read on the forward strand.
GCGTTGCTATGGCAATGGTGATCTCCGTTAATGACCGGCTGTGTCAGCCGGTCCCTAACGGAACGGGGAGTCGACCGTGTGCTAGAGCATGTCGCCGGTACACGGCGATACACAAATGTGCACCGTGTACCGGAGAGATGCACTCGCAGGTCCTACATGACGCGTCATAGTCATGTGACCAGTCTGTAGCCAATGAGATAATAGCCACGTGACTGGTCACATGGCTATTTTGACGTCACGATAGGTCCTGCATCACTGCTGGCAGTGCTAGTTACCGGGAGGATTCAGCGATCATCGGATGGAATAGCGGCAGGAGACAGAGTGCAGGAGGGATCGCGGGGACCGGTAAGTGTTATGGCAATGTTTATTAACTGTATGTGTACATTTATAATGCATTTTTATGTGTTTGTGATTGCCTCCCATTATATCCTATAGGTTCGAGTTTGGTTCGTCGAACGTTCGACGAACCGAACTCGAACGGGACCTCCGTTCGACGAACCGAACTCGAACGGGACCTCCGTTCGACGAACCGAACTCGAGCCGAACCACGGCCGGTTTGCTCATCTCTAGTAATAAGCAATGAAAACGCCTGTTTTTAGATTTTGAACTACTTTAGACATTTCTCATTGACTCTAATGTTAGCAAAACGCAACCCAAATGGCAAAAACAATTGACATGCTGCTTCTTTGAACGCATGGTTTTTGCCACAAATTATGCAAATTAAACTCAGCGTTTGGAAACGCAAAGTGCGGACAAGAAATCATCATTTTCCACTGACTTTGCTTGAAAATCATAACGCATGCATTTTGGCATGAAAACGCTGCAGTTTAAAACGGACCTAAAAAGCAGCTGAAACGCAGGTGGAAACGGAAAGTGCGGACATAGCCTAAGACTGCAAGGAGGGAAAGGAAGGTTAGGTAGAACATAACACGCATAACCAACATTTGTCCAAAAGAAAAAAAAAGTCCAAAAAAGGACCAGCGGCATGATAGGAGATTGCTGTCCTGGGGGCTAGAAGAACATGGATGAACCATATCCAGAGGGCCTTCAAGAAACATAACTAAGTCACAACCACGAGTCAGAATATTAGATAACTCATGCTACGGACCACTCTTCATTAATTTTCTCCCTGCGGGATGACCCTGCAGCTCTCGGAGATCTGTCTGGGCAATTCGCCAGGTTCCAAAAAGAGAGGAGCCTAGCCAGCTGGTGTGGCGAGTGACACACGTGGGTGTTACCTGCCTGGGTGATCAGGATTTTGACAGGGAAGCCCCATCTGTAGGCAATAGCTTCATCCCTTAAGATCTTGGTGTAAGGAGCAAATTCCTTCCATTTTTCCAGAGTTCCAGCAGACAGATCAGGAAAAATGGATATAAGGTGGAATTTCTCAGGCAGGGATGGCTTCTTCCTCAGAGCTTGTAGCAGGGCCTCCTTGGTTTTGTAGAAATGCAGGCATGCTAAGGTATCCAGAGGGGCCTCAGCATTAAAAGATTTTGATTTTGGGACTCTGTGAATCTTGTCTATTATGAAATCATTTGGGCCCAGATCTGGCAAGGCCTCCTGCAGCAAGGATACCAAGAAGCTCTGCAATCCTCCATCTGGTATAACCTCCGGAATCCCTATTATTCTTATATTGTTCCGGCGAGATGGGTCCTCCACATCCAGTATTTTAGTTTGCAGCCCCTGTACTTGCTCTTCCAGGTCTGCATTGGCATCTATGAGGCTGTTATGGGATCTTGTGAGCTCCTCCATCTTTGTTTCAATGTGGGAGGTGCGGGCTCCTATGGCTGTAATATCTCCACGAAGCTCAGCTATCATGCCTTTCCAGTCCTCTTTCAGTGAGGCACGCAGGGCACTGAGAAGCTTCTGCATCATGCGCTTGGTAAGTGGAATGTCAGCATTATCAGTGTCAAGGTCTGGAGCAGCCGTGGAGCCTTTCCTAGAGCAGCATGAGGAAGCAGTGGAGGAGGATGCGGCCATCTTATCTCTTCCAGCGCTAATAAAGAAATCTGTCACTTTTGCTGGAGAAGGCCTCTTTTGGGACTTTCCCTTTGTCATATCAAGCTCCAGGGGCTTATCTCTGTGATTACCCACCTTGCAGGGAGAATTTAGAGTCTCTGGTGAGCTGTTCTGAGCTGTTTCTGAGTCACTGTGGCTGGAGCTCAGCTTCTAGGTGACTGCTGCCATCAGCGTGAAGGCCACGCCCCCCCTTTTTCTAGTCTTGAGGCTGCCATTCACATGCTTGTAATGTTGCATGTTTACTGAACAATTGTTACAGCTCAGTTTCTTTAGGTGTTTTTTGATAGTTTAGAATATAATTTGCACATTTCAATGCAAAACCTTTTCTAACAAAGTCATTTTTGTTTTTATCCAGAATTTCATAAGGCATGTGTGGTATTTAGAGGTTGAAATGGGAAAAAAAGTTGTCATTCTATACCAAAAATGGATTTCTTCATAAGCAATCATTAATTGTGATATAAGACTGGGACGTCTCATTAAGAAATAATATAGTCTTTTTAAAAAAAAAAAATAAAAAATTGTAGAAACTCTCTCTTTGCTTCATCCACAGCCTTATGATTACTTGAATGTCTCTTGATATAAATATTTTGTAGTATTCATCATGTAATATGTTACAACTTTGAACTTTCAAATTTATGGTAGTGTAGATCTAGAAATGATGAATTCAATATTTAAGGTAATTCCTAACAAGTGGTGTAATATGTGTCAGAATTACATTTGCATCTGTTCCATTTATGCCCCGTTTAGCACAAGCTATTACAAAAGATGTCTAGTAACATATGATTCTATTAAAATTGCTGTCCATTAGAATACAAGATTTATTTTTAATAATATTGGTCCTAAATGCTAACCCATTAATAAATATGTAGAGTTTGATTATCATTTTATCTGCTACTTACTTAAGAAAATATTCAATAATAGAGTTCCGAGGGGAAGTCATCAATGACCTCTATAAATGTACAGAAATATGAAATTCTTCTTGCAAGGGAAAACATTTTCCGAAGGGTTGTTGTTATGATAAGAGGAAAATATGACAAACAATAATATGTGCAGACATTGGAAAAATTAAAGCGATAAAAGTGATTAAAAAAAAAAGCCCACATTTCTCTGTTGTTTACTCAGTGCCACTGCAGCCCACTTATAGTAAAATGACAACATTATAAATGACGCCCATTAAAAAAAATCGTAATTTTCTAACAAATATTTAATCTATTTTAAAATAGTATTTCAGAGAGTATTCCAGTCACCTATCCACATGACACATAATAAGTTCTACAATGTGGGAGTTCGAACATCTGAGATCTCCACCGATTGCCTGGACAGTAGGACTTTTGTCCCATTCTTGAAAGAAGCGGAAGTGCTGATTTTCTATGAAACTGCTAAAGAAAGCCAAGTAGAGCCCTTGACTATCTCTGGAAGTCCCTTAGATAATGTTTGCAGCACCAGCGCACAGGTTTTAGCTCAACTTTATTTAAAGGGGGACTACACTGATCTATGTCATCACCTATTCTGGGGTTAGTTGTACTCTTTTTATTACTGGAATCTCCCTGTAAAGAGGACTTGTTACCAGTTCAAAAGTGGACTGTTTTTACAACTATTTTAATCCCATGGTTCCTTTCAGTATTTTGATTTTATGGGAGAGGGGGTGCGGGGGAGTTAAATCTGACATAAATCTAGAGATATAAGCGATTATATTCAGTGTTAATTTTCATAGTGTTTACCAAGGGGGGTATTGCTCATAGGCTAATAATGAAAAGCAGACTAAGCACATTCCCCATATACAGTATATATACATATATATTTGTAAAGACAATAAAAATTAGTACTATATAAAAGATCTGTAACTTTGGAGCCACATGGAGAGGTTACAAAAAAAATAAAAAATAATACTCTGGGGAGCAGCAGGTATAAAATAAAAACACAAGCTAGACACTTCTGAACTTGTTACAGTTCCTTTTTAAACATTATATAATTATTTTTTTTCTCCACAGAGGCCTACATGGTTGCTTTACAAGAAGTCATAAAAACAACATTCTTTTCCCTATTAGATATTAATGTAGCAGAAATCTTTTGAATGCAAAACATATTTTTACATTTCTGGCAAGCAATCTGTTTGTTCTTAAAATTGTTATCATATGGCTATCCTGTTTCCCATTTTGTAGTACAGCTGAAATAGAGACAACAATTTTAAGCGATAGTTCATTTCTCTGCTAGCTTTTCTCTTATGTAAAATGTGTCTTTTTTACTGCCTGAACTGCAGACGTGTAGGTATTTCTGGATAGGTTTACAGAAAATGTAGAAATTATTTTTATGGAGTTTTAAACATGCCATCTTTGGGTGACTTGCTTAAATATGACCACTGGGAACCTCCACTCATCATCAAAAATATGAACTATGGAGTCTGCTAAGCTTAGCAGCTCCTTTCCAAAGTAATTAATGTTGGGCTGACTATATCAATGCAGCTGTTTCTGCTGTTTATCTTTGTCAAAGTCAATGTAGGTGAACAAGGGCTAAATAACAGTAGCAAATAGAGATGATTGAATTGATCCACTGTAAATTGACTTCAAGTAGAACTTCATAATATTCACAGGCCGAACATCCAGAAGAAGCCGCACTTTCATCTCCTTTGGATGTTTGTTATATGTCCAAAGGTGGGTAGAGTAAAGTGGCCACTAGTTGGCCCAAATGATCAAATGACATAATAAAAGAATAGCCAGTTACGCCAGAACAGCGCTGGCACCTGATGTGAGTTTAAGTGTTATTATTTTCAGGGGAACCTGTCATGTTTGGACTGGCGACTGGCGAGTGTCCAACTCACGCTGTGACAGATGTGCACTAATAAACAACTGTCCGGCGCATGGTGAAATACATAGGTATCAACAGGAATCATAAAATCATCTGTTTTGTGTTTCTTTAATTTATGTACCCCCCTCTGGGTTTGCCATAGTACGTTTCACTATTGGCTCTATGAATTAACCCTTGACTTTTGGGGTGGATATAAAGCATTGACATAATAATTCTAGTGTATAAAAATATGCTCTGACTTTTTCTGTGAACCCGAAGTGTTTCCTCATGTGCACAACTTATATGTATCCACATGGTGTGTTAATCTAATGTAATTATTGGCACTTTCTAAGGTTTGCTGGAGTGCCAAAGTTTGCATGATTATCCTTGATATCTTTGGAATAATACTTATATGTCCTGGTGTTATTGCCACAGCATATTATACTGTTGGCTTTATGGCATCATTTCTGCTGCAAACTTTGGTATAGGCATACACTTAACCTTTTGACCATTATAATATAACAAATACCACACTGTCCCAGAATTTTTTCTGTGTTTTTAAGGGGTAACGGTTTTTACTGTGTTTTTTGATATCCGTCTCTAATCATGTGACATATGTTTTTTTGATATCATGTTAATAAAATTTATACACTTGTTTGAACTTTTGTGTAAATGTTTCTGTGATGTACTACGTGACTGTGCAGGTCTAATATAGGTTTATATATCATAAAGAAGAGGAGGACCCTGATGATAGGGAGTGGGAGATGATCCACCTTCTGACACTAAGCTATGTCTAATCCCCGAGCTCTCCTAACATCCCTAAATGAGTCCTTCACTTCATTGCTGTCACATGCCTCATAACTTACGGTCTCTCCACTCACCCTGAATAGTGACAAGGTTGGTGAGTTCGCTAGACGTCACCACAACGGTAACGACACACATGGGAAGAAGGACAAACAGGGGAACATGAACAAAAGGATATACAAACAAACTTCACTGCTGCAGCACAGAACTGCAACAGCGAAGCTCCAGCAGCATCCCACCAACAGCTCCAATAAAATTTCTTCCTTCCCCGGTGGTCAGAAACAGAATGATATTCTATTACTGGCATCAGGTGATGGATCATATGACTATTTAAATGAGATGGGAATGGTGGCAAACTGGCTGTACCTGAGGTGAACTAACTAGGACCTACAAGCAAGGAAAATGTCACTAATCCTTTCTGCACCAACAGAAAGCAAAGCACATTGAAAATCACAGAGCAATGTGAAGCTCCAGTCCCAGAGTTGTCACAAGTCTCTCAAACATGAGAGACACTTGTAACCGAGACATATTGATTGAAAAGGGGTTGTTCAAGTGGTGGACAACTCCTTTAATTGCTTATTTTCCTATTGAAACAAAATTTTGAAACCAAGGGGCTTATCTGTCTGAGAAAGTGTGGCAGTGGCATGTAAAAGTTTGGGCACCCCTGGTCAAAATTACTCCATGATTAAGACCGAATAGGTTGAAACGTGTAGGACAAGGTCCATACCCGCATCCCTCACTGTGTGCGCCAATGCCCTCGTGTGTGATATTCTGATTTTAATGGACTAAATAAATGTCTTAAGTTTTAATACATCCCTCCGTCTCTCCGATGCTGGATATCTTTTTTCTCTATGCACTGGTCAAAATTACTGGTATTGTGAACAGTTAAGCAAGTTGAAGATTAAATGATCTCTAAAAGACATAAAGTTAAAGATGACATATTTCCTTTGTATTTTAGACAAAAAAAATATATTTTTTTATTATTTACATTTGAATATTAACAGAAAAGCAAAATAGGCCAATGCAAAAGTTGTTAGTAGCACCACCTTTGGCAGCATGATATTCTATCATTCATTCATTCATTCATATTGATTGAAAAGAGGTTGTTCAAGTGGTGGACAACTCCTTTAATTGCTTAATTTCCTATTGAAACAAAATATTGAAACCAATTGGCTTATCTGTGTGAGAAAGTGTGGCAATGTGTCACGCTCCCCGGGTCCCGGTGACGCCTGTCACTCACCTCCCCAGTCCCCGGTTCTCCTGCCCACGGCTCTGCATCCTGCTCTTCCTCCTGTGCGTCCTCCATGTCTCCCGCCCGCCGGTCCCGGCGTGCAGCTGTGTCCCGGATCTCTCTGCCTGGCTCCCCTGCATCTCCTTCACTGCTTCCTGCACTGGTTTCCGGCACCCGGTTCCTTAAAACGGGCATTTGCCTCCACTCCTGTTCTCCACAGACCGGAGTTGAACCGACAATTCACCTTGGAGGTGGACACTCCTCCTCAGGAGCCGGGGCCGTGCTCATGCAGAAGTCGTCCACCGGGAAGATGGTCACCTGCGGCTTCTTCTCCAAAATCTTTTTGGCACCGGAACGCAACTACACCATTGGTTATCGGGAGCTCCTAGCTGTAAAGTTGGCTCTGGAGGAATGGCGGTACCTGTTGGAGGGTGCGGTTATTATCTACACTGACCATAAAAACCTGGAGTACCTGCAATCCGCTCGAAGACTTAACCCGCGACAAGCCCGTTGGTCCTTGTTCTTTGCCCTGTTTGACTTCCAACTTCATTTCCGGCCCACGGACAAGAACGTGCGGGCGGATGCCTTGTCCCGATCCTTCGATCCAGTGGAGCAAGAGGAAGGGGCAAACCAGTCCATCATTTGCCCTAGTAAGGTCGTTCCGGTAGCTCCCGTCACCGTGGCACAGATACCCCCAGGGAAGACGTTTGTCACGGAGACCGACAGACCCAAGGTCCTTCAGTGGGGCCATTCTTTGAAAGTGGCCGGACATGCCGGTCAGAAGAAAACGTGGAGTACTATCGTCTGTCACTATTGGTGGCCATCCCTCCGTAAGGATGTCGTCTCCTTTGTTTCCGCTTGTCCCTCCTGTGCCTGGAACAAGATGCCCAAGCACTTGCCCTATAGCCGTCTCCTGCCTATATGGATTCCCTCCGTTCCATGGCAACACATTGCCATGGATTTTATCATGGACTTGCCTTTGTCCTCCGGACATACGGTCATCTGGGTCGTGGTGGATCGTTTCTTGAAGATGGCTCATTTCATCCCCATGGTCGGACTGCCCCGTGCCCAGGAGCTTGCTGATGCATTCATTCAGCATATCTTCCAGTTGCACGGCTTTCCCTTACATATTGTGTCCGACAGGGGAACTCAATTCACCTTGCGCTTCTAGAGGGCGCTCTGTGAACATCTGGGAGTATCTCTGGACTTTTCCTTTGCCTATCATCCCCAGTCAAATGGCCAAGTGGAATGTGTCAACCAGGTCCTGACTTCCTTCCTTCGACACTACGTCAACGTCCATCATGACGACTGGTCCACGCTACTCCCTTGGGCTGAGTTCTCCCATAACCATCATGTCAGTGAATCCTCCTCCAGCTCTCCCTTCTATGTTGTCTACGGTCTTCAGCCTTCCGTTCCATTACCGGTGTACTCAACCTCGGATGTCCCCGCTGCAGATGCCCTGTCCAGGGACTTCCCTGCTATATGGAGTTCTGTCAATACCTACCTTGAACGTGCCTCCGCCCAGATGGTGCCTCCGCCCAGATGAAGACACATGCAGACAAGAGACACCTTGATCCTCCTCACTTCTCTCCTGGTGATTTGATATGGCTTTCCTCCAAATACATCCGGTTGAAGATTCCATCTTACAAGTTGGGTCCGCGGTACGTCGGTCCTTTCAAGGTCATCAAAAGGATCAATGAGGTCTCCTACAAACTACAGCTCCCAGCCACGATGCGGATCCCGAACGCCTTCCACGTTTCCTTGCTCAAACCAGTCGTCCTTGGTCCCTTCTCCTCTGATGCCAGTACTCCTCCTCCTCCTATTGCTGACGATGATGTGTATGCGGTAAGAGATATAGCTGCCATGAAGACCGTGCGTGGTAAGCAGTTCTTCCTTGTTGATTGGGAGGGTTACGGTCCCGAGGACCGGTCATGGGAGCCCCGTGAGAACATTGGCACTCCTCTCATACGAAACTTCTTATCCCGCTTGCAGGGAGGGGGCGTGAGGGGGGGTACTGTCATGCTCCCCGGGTCCCGGCACTACCTGTCACTCACCGCCCCGGTCCCCGGTTCTCCTGCCCATGGCTCTGCGTCCTGCTCTTCCTCCTGTGCATCCTCCGTGCCTCCTGCCTGCCAGTCCCGGCGAGCAGCTGCGTCCCGGATCTCTCTGCCTGGCTCTCCTGCATCTCCTTCACTGCTTCCTGCACTGGTCTCCAGCACCCGGGCCTCACGCATGCGCATTAGGGCGCGCGCGCTCACTCACCTCTTCTTAAAGGGCCAGCGTCCCAGAAACAGGATATGGGTGAATTCAGGTACAGGCTATATAAGACTTCCTCTTTCATATGGCCGGTGCCTGATCAACGTGTTCCCTGAGCTAGATGTTTAGGTCCCTCTGTGCCTTGCACTTTGATTAACCCTGTCTCTTCCACAGAGCCCACCTGCCGCCCTGACCTGGTCCCAAAGTGCCGATCTCCCAGGAAGTGTCCCAGTGACTGTTTGCTGAGGATCCCGTCATCTCCCGTCAGCCTGAACCCGTCACTTGGACTTCACCTTGATACATCAGCCTGCACGTCCCGCTGGATCCGGACCCCATCGGCTGGGACTACTCAGCACCTGTACCCGGTTCCCATCATGTTTCCAGCCTCTGGTTCCCGTTGGACTCTTAGTCATCTCCCGTGCCAATCTCTGAATGACCCGTACCCCATGTTCCGGCTACCGTGCATTCAGGCCCTCTGGTGGGGTGACCAGACAGTCCCTGTATAGGGGTTAGCTCTTGGTTGCCTCTCTGGGGGAGTCCGGTGCACGGTCCCGTGAATGCACATCCAGGACGTTACACAATGGTATGTAAAAGTTTGGGCACCCCTGGTCAAAATTACTGGTATTGTAAAAGACATAAAGTTAAAGATGACATTTCTCCTTTGTATTTTAGGCAAAAAAAATATATTTTTTTTATATTTTACATTTGAATATTAACAAAAAAGGAAAATAGGCCAATGCAAAAGTAACTAGTAGCAACCCCTTTGGCAAGAATCACAGCTTGTAACACTTTTTGTAGTCAGCCAAGAGTCTTTAAATTCTTGTATCAGGGATTTTCATCCATTCTTCCTTGGAAAAGTCTTCCAGTTCTGTGATATTCTTAGTTGTCTTGCATGCACTGCTCTTTTGAGGTCTAGCTACAGATTTTCACTGACGTTCAGATCAAGGGACTGTGAGGGCCAGGGCCGTATTTGGGTTTTTTGCTGCCCTAGGCATTGTCAGTGGTGGCGCCCCCTTCTGATCAGTCAGATTAAGGGTATGTGCACACAGCATTTTGTTTTCAGACAGATCCGCCCTATAACCCGCCCAAAACCCCCAAACTCTAAATATTAAAAGAAATTAACTCATACACTGCAATGTAAACGACTTGCTGTCCATATGTTCAGTCTTTGGAGTTTTTTAAGCGCGTCAGGTTTCCTCAGACATGAAGCGGCTGACAGTGACCGCTCCATTATATGGCGCCTGCTGCTTGGATGCCGCTTACTACTTCATTTAAAAAATATAAGTAAAATCCAGTAGCTAAAAGATGTTGGAAAAAACAACCAAGAAGCAACAGCAAAAAAAAAAAAAAAAAAATATATATATATTTGCTACAGGATAAAATGATGACTGTCCTGAAGCGTATTCTGTCTGAATAATTCCGGGGGTTCACAGACATCCACAAGACGTGTGCACATTCCCTGATAGAGCCCAGAGCCTTCAGATAGTAGTTAACACCTGCATACACATTAACCTAAAGTGGTCTAAACCCGCCAATATCGACGGGTTCTGCTGACAGCCCAATGTGTATAGGGGCTCTCAATTCTGATTGTCGGGGGGGGGGAATAAGGATCCAGCATGTCCGATTACAGAGTGTAGATCCTATTAGGCTAGGTTCGCACACTGCGTCTTTTTGACGCTGCGTTTGTGCGTTTTTGGCCGCTAAAAACGCACAAAAACGCACCTGCGTCGAAAAACGCATCAAAAAACACATGCGTTTTTGCCGCGATTTGGTGCGTTTTGCTGCGTTTTTGATCTCTGCGTTTTGCTGCATTTTTCCAATGCATTGCATGGGGGGAAAACGCAGAAAAACGCAGGAAAGAACTGACATGTCCATTTTTTTTTTAAACTTAAAAACGCAGGTAAAAAAAACAGATGTATGCGGACAGCAAAAATGAAAACTCATAGACTTTGCTGGGGAAGCAAAGTCCTGCAGTTTTGAGGCCAAAAACGCACCCGAAAAACGTGCAAAAACGCCGCGAAAAACGCACTGTGCGCACATAGCCTTATCCTCTAAATGATAAGCTGCTGCTGGAGATGTCCAGCAGCGGCTCTAATAAAGAACACAAACACTTGGCAGAATGAGTGCTCCTGTATATGGGAGAGCCGAGCAAGATAGCTGCCGGCCTAAAAATCAGACTATAGTGTATGGGGGCTTTAGGGGTGCTTCACACATAGCGACAGCGACGTCGCTGTTACGTCCCCATTTTCTGTGACGTAACAGCGACCTTGTAAGTCGCTGTTATGATCGCTGCTTAGCTGTCAAACACAGCGACGCAGCAGCGATCATAACATCGCTACATGTGCAGAGAGCAGGGAGCCGCGCACACTGCTCAGCACTGGCTCCTTGCTCTCCTAGCTACAGTACACATCGGGTTAATTAAGATAAAACTTTTTATGTGCACTATAGCGTTTATTATCGCTAATTATTGACCATGGGATATACAGATACTTAGGCAAATTTAAAGACTTCTGTTTCTCCTTATTTCTGCGCACACCAAGCAGTCCTGAAATGATAACTACTGCTGATTAAACAGTGATTTTATCAAAACTACACTGAGCAGCCCAGTAAGTGACAACACTGGAATCAGGATCTCTGCCCCTACATTATGCTGCTCTCAAATTAGGTGGCAAAAACCTGGTGAAACTCATAATTCTCCTCACTAAAGAGAAACCACCCTAAGTAAGCCCAAGGCTGTGCCCAAGAATAAGTAATTGCCCATCACTGAGCTCCCTGCACAAAGAATGACCCCCACACCGTGTCACTTATAGTATACAGCCTCCACATTCTCTCCTGTAACATTTCCACTACACTGCCCCCTCAAATGAAATCCCCACTTTCCTCCCCACTGAATTATACCCTCCAGACCTTCCTCACTTATGAACTATGACCTCCACTGTCCCCACCTCTCCATGCAGCCCCCACTTCACTGTCCCCCCATGCTGTCCCCACTCTATAATGAACCTTATGCTTCGCATTCTGTATACCCAGCCCTGCCAGGCTCCTAACTGAGAGCTCCCCATTCTGCCCCTTCTCCATATCAAGCCCCCTCCATACCAAGCCCACCATGGTTCCCCTTCCATACAGAGTACCCCCCATGCTTTCCCATTCTCCATACCATGCCTCCCCCCATGCTACCCCATTCTCCATACCATGCCTCCCCCCATGCTACCCCATTCTCCATACCATGCCTCCCCCCATGCTACCCCATTCTCCATACCATGCCTCCCCCCATGCTACCCCATTCTCCATACCATGCCTCCCCCCATGCTACCCCATTCTCCATACCATGCCTCCCCCCATGCTACCCCATTCTCCATATCATGCCTCCCCCCATGCTACCCCATTCTCCATACCATGCCTCCCCCCATGCTACCCCATTCTCCATATCATGCCTCCCCCCATGCTACCCCATTCTCCATATCATGCCTCCCCCCATGCTTCCCCATTCTCCATACCATGCCTCCCATTCTCCATACTGCAACTCCCATTCGCTATACTGTCCACCACCCTCATTTTCCCATTCTGCTCCATCCCCCATGCTGCGCACCCCCATCATGCTCCATCCTCCATGTTGCACACCCACATCATGCTCCATCCTCCACGTTGTGCCCCCACATCATGCTCCATCCTCCACGTTGTGCCCCCACATCATGCTTCATTCCCCCCCATCCTCCATGTTGTGCCCCCACATCATGCTTCATCCCCCCCCATCCTCCATGTTGTGCCCCCACATCATACTTCATCCCCCCCATTCTCCATGTTGTGCCCCCACATCATGCTTCATCCCCCCCATCCTCCATGTTGTGCCCCCACATCATGCTTCATCCCCCCATCTTCCATGTTGTGCCCCCACATCATGCTTCATCCCCCCCCCATCCTCCATGTTGTGCCCCCACATCATGCTTCATCCCCCCCCATCCTCCATGTTGCGCCCCCACATCATGATTCATCCCCCCCATCCTCCTTCATCCCCCCCATCCTCCTTCATCCCCCCCATCCTCCATGTTGCGCCCCCATATGTTCCATCCCCCCCATCCTCCATGGTGCGCCCCCATATCATGTTCCATCCCCCCATCCTCCATGTTGTGCCCCCACATCATGCTTCATCCCCCCCATCCTCCATGTTGTGCCCCCACATCATGCTGCATCCCCCCCATCCTCCATGTTGTGCCCCCACATCATGCTGCATCCCCCCCATCCTCCATGTTGTGCCCCCACATCATGCTGCATCCCCCCCCATCCTCCATGTTGTGCCCCCACATCATGCTGCATCCCCCCATCCTCCATGTTGCGCCCCCACATCATGCTTCATCCCCCCCCATCCTCCTTCATCCCCCCCATCCTCCATGTTGCGCCCCCACATCATGCTTCATCCCCCCCATCCTCCATGTTGCGCCCCCCACATCATGCTTCATCCCCCCCATCCTCCATGTTGCGCCCCCCACATCATGCTTCATCCCCCCCATCCTCCTTCATCCCCCCCCATCCTCCATGTTGCGCCCCCACATCATGCTTCATCCCCCCCATCCTCCATGTTGCGCCCCCCACATCATGCTTCATCCCCCATCCTCCATGTTGCACCCCCCACATCATGCTTCATCCCCCCATCCTCCATGTTGCACCCCCCACATCATGCTTCATCCCCCCATCCTCCATGTTGCACCCCCCACATCATGCTTCATCCCCCCATCCTCCATGTTGCGCCCCCACATCATGCTTCATCCCCCCATCCTCCATGTTGCGCCCCCACATCATGCTTCATCCCCCCATCCTCCATGTTGTGCCCCCACATCATGATTCATCCCCCCATCCTCCATGTTGCGCCCCCACATCATGCTTCATCCCCCCATCCTCCATGTTGCGCCCCCACATCATGCTTCATCCCCCCATCCTCCATGTTGCGCCCCCACATCATGCTTCATCCCCCCCATCCTCCATGTTGTGCCCCCACATCATGATTCATCCCCCCCATCCTCCTTCATCCCCCAACATCATGATTCATCCCCCCCATCCTCCATCCTCCTTCATCCCCCCCATCCTCCATCCCCCATCCTCCACCCCCCCCATCCTCCATCCCCCATCCTCCTTCATCCCCCCCCATCCTCCATCCCCCCCATCCTCCTTCATCCCCCCCCATCCTCCATCCCCCCCATCCTCCATGTTGCGCCCCCATATCTTCCATCCCCCCATCCTCTATTTTGCGCCCCCATATCATGTTCCATCCCCCCATCCTCCATGTTGCGCCCCCATATCATGTTCCATCCCCCCCCATCCTCCATGTTGCGCCCCCATATCATGTTCCATCCCCCATCCTCCATGTTGCGCCCCCATATCATGTTCCATCCCCCCCATCCTCCATGTTGCGCCCCCATATCATGTTCCATCCCCCCCATCCTCCATGTTGCGCCCCCATATCATGTTCCATCCCCCCCATCCTCCATGTTGCGCCCCCATATCATGTTCCATCCCCCCCATCCTCCATGTTGCGCCCCCATATCATGTTCCATCCCCCCATCCTCCATGTTGCGCCCCCATATCATGTTCCATCCCCCCCCATCCTCCATGTTGCGCCCCCATATCATGTTCCATCCCCCCATCCTCCATGTTGCGCCCCCCCCCCCCCGGGTTGCTTGTTCGGCGCTGTCTTCGGCTGTAAAGCGCTTACCTGCTCCAGGCTGCATCTTCCGTTCTCCACGGTGGCGGCGGCATCTGACATCTTGCTCGGCGGCGGTTCCATCTCCGGCGGCGGCTCCAGTCCTCCTCTGCGCGGCCTCACGCTGCTGTGACCTCTGCACAGTGAGCGCACGGCAGCACGTCGGGGCGGGGAGCTGATTCCAGCTCCTCTGACCCCGGAAGTAAGTGCCGGCACGCTCACAGTTTCATTTATAGTCGCGTGTTATAGACGCGACTATAAATGACTGCGGCGCCCCCTCCCTCCTCCAAAAATGCGCCGGATTTAATAAAGAGTTTGGAGGAGGGAGGAAGATTTAAAAAAAAAAAAAAAAAAAATTAAAGTTTTGGTCTGGGCGCCGCCCACTTGGAAGGCGCCGCCCTAGGCACGTGCCCTCAAGTGCCTAATGGCAAATACGGCCCTGGTGAGGGCCATTGTAAAACCTACAGCTTGTACCTTTTGAGGTAGTTTATTGTGGAATTTGAAGTGTTTAGGATTAGTATCGATTTGTAGAACTCATCCTCTTTTCAACTTCAGCTTTTCTTACAGATATAATTATCTTGCATCAAGAATTTGTTAACAGAGAAGAGTAGAGAGGGGTGATATAAGACATATCACATAGGAAAAAAGAGGATATATAAATATAACAGAAAAGCACAAGATATAATTTTGCTCACACACATCACAATAAATACACATTTTTTGAACAAATTTTAATATTTATTTCATGTGATTTTTGTATGTATATATCTTTACACCTTTATTTTTAGATATGTAAATGTATCCATTACGTCATGACTTCACTGCATTGCTCCGTTTTCCCGCTCGTTTTTTTCAAGAGGGATGGTCCTGTTTTCACAATTGTAGATTTGATGTTTCTTTGGTGCTTGTCGGTCCTGAGGAAGGGAGCAGAGCTCCTGAAATGCGTAGACCTATGCCAATAATAAAGACACGTTAATCTGACATTTACAAGTAATCTTTTGGCGCGGCATTATCACCCCTCTCTACTCTTCTCTGTTATCTGCCATCGGGTGGCTGCAGCCTGGATCATAGTTTCACACGCGAGTAAAGGAGCTGTGACTTGCACAACTACATCTGGTGAGTATTCACTCCCCCCCCTCACCCCATATTATTGGGGTAATACCCTATCTGCGCTTTTATTTCCACAGCTCTATTTATCAAGAATTTGTTGAAATTTTATTGAATTCATTCTTCCCTATACCCGTTAAAATGTTCTTCATGTCATTGGCTGCAATACATCCCCAAAGCATGATTGATGTAGATTTTTGGTTACAGATTAATTTGTCGAGGGGAGCAGAATTTTGAAAAATAAATAATAAAAAGAAGTTTAACATTCTGCATACCAGTTTTACTAGTCCAATTTAATACCAACACACACTAAGGCAATTTTACAGACTCTTGCTACCTAACAATGTAGTATTCTTTCTTAGGGGTACTTTACACGCTGCAACATCGCTAGCGATTGCTAGCAATGTCGAGCGTGATAGCTGTTGCCCCCGTCGCTCGTGCAACATTTGGTGCTCGCTGCCATAGCGAACATTATCGCTACGGCAGCGTCACACGCACATACCTGGTCAGCGATGTCGCTGTGACCACCAAACAATCCCTCCCTCAAGTGGGAGGTGCGTTCGGTGTCATAGCGACGTCCTTATGGCGTCACTAAGCGGCCGACCAATAGAAGCGGAGGGGCGGAGATGAGTGGGACATCCCGCCCACCTCCTTCCTTCTGCATTGCCGGTGAACGCAGGTAAGGAGATGTTTGTCGCTCCCGCGGTGTCACACATAGTGATGTGTGATGTCGCAGGAACGACGAACAACATCGTACCCGTGGCAGCAGCGATATTAAGGAAATGAACAACATGTCAATGATCACCGTTTTGGAACGATTTTGCGATCGTTGATCGTCGCTCATTAGTGTTACAAGCTGCGATGTCGCTACAGGCGCCGGATGTGCGTCACAAACGACGTGACCCCGACAATATATCGGTAGCGATGTCGCAGTGTGTAAAGTACCCCTTAGACTTATTTTTGAAATGAGGGTCGAATACTGTTTGAAATAAAAAAAAAAATCATTTTTGCACATCAGTATGTGTACCTACCTGTTATTCGTTGTTACATTGACCTTTTTGGCTAAGGGAATTTAATTTGCTTAGCAAAGTATCTAAAAAGAAATTACACTAAATTTGCTCATTTATCTGTGAAAGTTTGTTTCCGTATACATGTTTGTTTGTCAAATGGAAAGAAGTACATGCCACACCAATAGTCCAAGCATTTTTTTGTTGCTTTAGGCTGTTGGGCTGTCACGTCCACCCTGTATAAGATAGCATTTCTACTGATTCTATATTTTTCCTTTTCCTTGTTTGTATAATCATCACCATAAGCATTATTGACAATCTGCTTGTTGTACACTTATTATACTCTCATTAGTCCTCCTTTGCCATCACACCAACAGATTTCCATCCTTGCTTATGTTTTGAGACAACAGTCTTACGCTCCAGTTATCTGTTTGTGTCACTCCCACCTGGTCAACTTGTTGATGGTTCAGTCAGCTCCCTGTCTTTTGAGAAATTATTTTAGCCGCGCTTAAAAACAACTGATGCAGGATTAATGAAGAAGTTTCTTTTTATTTCAGCATTCCAATGCGTTTCAGAGACAAGGACCGTCTCCTTCCTCAGGGAAAAAAGAAATCATCTAGAAACGCGTTGGAATGCTGAAATAAAAAGAAACTTCTTCATTAATCCTGCATCAGTGGTTTTTAAGCGCGGCTAAAACCCATTTTTCTCTTTATTATATATATATTTCCACTATTTTACGGGGCCGCTGCTTAAACCACGCTGACACTCACATGCGATTCAAGGAGTTGTGACTGGCACAACCCCATTAGGTGAGTGTACCTATTCCCCTCTTATCATTTCACGTTATATCGGGTAAGACCCTATTGCGCCTTTTGTATCCCCACCTCTAGCACCTGCAAGTTTTGAGAAATGATGGCATGCGTTAGTCTCAGAGAAAGATTCATAGCTACCATTATTTCCTGTAGAAAGGGGTGCCCTTTCTTTGCTTTCTTGTGTAAAAAAATGTGGGCCACTCTCTTGACTTTTCTTAAGCTGCAAAGTGCACTGCACTATTATAAGAAAGATTCTCAATAAATGAGCCATTAAGGTGGACACGGGGTCAGTTGGAGTACGACTGAGTCCATGGCTGCACTTCTCAGGGATAAATCAAAAACAAGAGGAAAATGAGTATATGTGCAAAGTACAAATGTTTTATTAAAGATCACACACAACATCACAGAATAAAATCTACCAGGAGATGTAGGTGGCCTACAAGATGCATAATGGGCCAGTGAGTGATAAGTAACTAAATAGTCCCATTCAATCTCATCAATCCACAAAAGGGCTAATGGATTGGATAGGGAAAGGAAAAATGACCCTAGTTAAGGGTTATGTTAAGGGGTGGAGAGGGGGGAGGGAAATTGGGATGGCAAGTCTAAAAATATCTCATAATAGCCCACAAAAAAATTGTAACGTGCATGTGCACATAGCTGGACAAGGTCCCAAATATAGCCATAATTCAAGTACAAAAATCAATATCACAAGTGGTAGTAATATGGAAAGATCATTATTACTTAAAGTACTGGGGCAGTAAAGGAGAAACTAAGTCCAGTCAAACAGTACAAATCACCCATTGAGGAACGCAGGATCACCTCCAACGTGCATTTCGCGGAGGCACTGTTGCTTTCTCTAGGAGGAAGATCCTAATGGTGACTCTATCCCTGTAGGTATAAATAGCCTTTCCATTATATATAATCCCTAACCGGTGTGGTGTGCTGCCGCCAAAACAAAAGGCATCTTGCCCGGAGGAAGTACCGCCCATTCCCCTAATGGCAGGGTGCATGAAGCATAGGAGGCGGTTGGAATCAAAGTGTTCCCAGATGTCCTGCCCCATGGCCAGGCCGGTACAAGCTCACGTGGTGTCAGGGACGCATCACTCCGGCAACCATGCGGCTCGTGTCAACAGTAAGACCAGGCGGGGAACACACGCCACGGTCGGTGTCTGAACATACCAGTGGGGATGTCAGTATGCTCATTGCTATCACACCAACAGATTTCCATCCTTCATTATGTTTTGAGACAACAGTCTTATGCTCCAGTTATCTGTTTGTCTCACTGCCACCTGGTCAACTTGTTGATGGTTCAGTAAGCTCCCTGTCTTTTGAGAAATGATGGCATGTGATTAGTCTCACAGGAAGTTTCCTAGCTACCATTATTTCCTGTAGAAAGGGGTGCCCTTTCTTTGCTTTCATGCGTAAAAAAAATGTGGGCCACTCTCTTGACTTTTCTTAAGCTGCAAAGTGCAGTGCACTGTACACACTTGTATCAGCAATTATAGGCAACGACAATACCGAAGTTTCACAGCTCACTGGGTGAATGTTTTGAGCTACAAACATGTACCACTGCAATCAGGACAGGTGATGAAAGCTCAGTGATTGGCAGCTGCTTTTGTTTCTACTGCTAGGTGGCGGTTTTCTGTTTTCTCCTACACATCCTTCACATCATCATTCAACAAATTTCCTGCTGATTGGCTCCTCACCAATTGCAAATGGCCAGGAACCGCATTTTTTTTTTTATTATTACTTATTTAATTATTTTACTGCACGATATAGACCCGCCCGCCGGCGGCTGTGATTGGTTGCAGTGTGACAGCTGTCACTCATCGTGGGGGCGTGTCTGACTGCAACCAATCATGGGCGCCGGTGTGCGGGGAAAGCACAGAATACCTGATTGAATAATGAAGCGGCAGCCATTTTCTAAAGAGGAAAAGCCGCCGGAGCTTTGTGACAGCCGTGCAGCGAGGCGCCCGTGATCGGTGAGTAGGAAAGAGAGAGGGATTGTGCTGGGGACGCAGGATGCATGCAGATACGCAATGTGCGCACATAGCCTTACTGTGAAAAGCCACGCTTTTGGTGATCGAACTGTTATCGAACGCAGCTCGAACTGCCAAACTTGAAGCAAATCGTTTGAGTTCGTTGAACGACTCGAACACCACCCAAAATCACTCGAATTTGAAATTGGCGAACCGTTCAAATCGAACATCGCTCAACTCTAATCAGCATATAGAGCATGATCCTATAAGTAGTCTGCATCTATGAAACATGCAGAGGTAAACCAGCTTGTACTCCTGTAAGGGGGTGGTCTGTACCACAAGCTACTGCTGCAATACACCAACCTCGCTGGTTATGTTAATATCTTGCATATAGTGATAATTTTATAGAGCAAAAGAATGTATGTATTAATGTGGCAGGGTCAGTAATGTTTGCATAGAAGCATAAGGCCCTAAGAAACAATGCGCCATTTCCAGGCGCTTTACCCGTCTTATCCAGCGGCCCTAATGCGGTGGCACGCTGGGTAATAAAGGGATTAATACCAGCTTTGTATTCTCAGCTGGTACTAAGCCTGAAATTCATGGTGGCATGCCAAATTAGATGTGGCCACCATGAATTTCTAGTAAACAATAAAAATAAACACAACACAGAGAAAAAAGTTTTTTATTAGAAATAAAACAAAAAAAATTTAGAGACTCAATCTTTATTAGAAAAAAAATTCTTAGTCCGATGTAATCCACAGTGACAGGAATGTCCGCTTCATCTCTCTTTACAGACACAGTCTATACAAATTGAGCAGCCAAGAGAGCCATATCAGCTCTGCTACATCACTCTGTACAGAGCGAGAAGCAGCCTTACAGTGAGGGTATGCATTGCATCACCCCGCAAAACCTGGTACTCTCAGGACAGGAGCCCCTCAGCTGCATGGAAATATATGCAGCTGACCGCTCCAGTCAGGACAGTGTGCACCATGATGCGATGCGACACTCCACAGTGACAATCACTTAACAGGACCTTTGATGACATCATAGTCATGCAACTAGTCTGTAACCAACGAGGTAATACAACATTCACACCTGAGTGGTCACATGGCCATGACGTCACGGTAGGTCCTTAAACCCAGGGTACAGCAATGATTGGACTCGGAAGCATCACGGGACCTGTAAGTATAATGACAATGTTTTTTAATAGTGTGCCTTTTTTTACAGCCTCTGGACCCAATCTGGACCCGATCTGTAACACGAGCTTCCCAGGAAAGCTCGTGATTGGGATCATGTACACGACCACTATGTGATCGGTACGATCCCCGATCTTTACAGATCGGGAACGCCCATCACTAGTATTCACTTCTGGAGGGCAGGACAACAAAAATCCCAGATGTGAATTCTTTTGGATGTCTGGAGCTTAACGGGACCCTGTCAGCAGCAATTTTGCAATAAACCTAAAAGATTCCCTCTCTGCAGCTCCTGGGCTGCATTCTGGAAAGGTTCCTGTTGTTATTGAGCCCCCTTTAAGACCAAAATAAATACTTTATAAAGTCTTACCTTTCTGCATGCAAATCTTTTTTTATGTACAAGGGGAGGGCTGTCTTGCATCCGTTATTCTTCCTCCTGCCGCTTTACGCCATCCACCATTGCTCATTTCTATACCTGAGGATGCCGGCCAGTGCTCCCGAGGTCTCGCGCATGCCCAGTGCCACTCTCGCGGGAGTGAGCACTGTGCACAGTGTGACTGCTGGTGACGTGATTGCGCAGGTGTGAGATTATGGGCGGCGCTGTGATTGTCATCAGCAAGTACCCGCCCATAATCTCGTGCCCGCTCTTTTCACTCTGTCTCCACCGTTATGCTGCTCCGCTCCTCCCATCTATTTCCTGATCCAGGGAAAGATGGGTAAGAGGTGACATGGGTTCCTCTGGCCAGCGCTTGCGCAGAACGGTGGAGGCAGAGGGGAAAGCGCGGGCACGAGATTATGGGCGGGTACTTGCTGATGACAATCACAGCGCCGCCCCTAATCTCATGCCTGCGCAATCACGTCACCATCGGTCACACTGTGCACAGTGCTCAGTCCCGCGAGAGTGGCACGGCGCATGCGCGAGACCTCGGGAGCACTGGGCGGCATCCTGAGTTATGGAAATGAGTGATGGGGATGGCATAAAGCGGCAGGAGGGCGACTAACGGACACAAGACAGCCCACCCCCGTGTACATAAAAAAACATTTGCATACAGAAAAGTTAGACTTTATAAAGTATTTATTTTGGTCTCAAAGGGGGCACAATAACAACAGGAACCTTGCTAGAATGCAGCCCAGGAGCTGCAGAAGGGAAATCATTTAGGTTTATTGCAAAATTTCTGCTGACAGGTTCCCTTTAAGGCTCAGAGCTGGTGTTAGAAGAGCACCTGAAAGCCCTCTTCTGTACAGGGGAACTGAAACCAGAATTTTCTGTGGGTAAGAGAGTCATGGGGCCTGAGGCTGCGGAGAGACTGGGCTGGGAATTCTTCAGGCAGCAAGCAGGAATAGTCAAGATAGTAAGCAGGAACAATATAAATGTACACTGTACCATGAACATAGTTGCTGAAAGATGTTATGCCTCATATACAGTGAAGATATATGATGAAACGGGAATGTTGAGTAAAGTTCTAGTTTAAGAGAAGTGTTTGGTGTCTGCTCAATTTTGTGCGAAAGCTACCGAAGCTGAGGAATAGAAGCCAGCTGCAACCGGCTGGCCAATGTGAAGGAGACAGCAGAGGCTTCTGGCCCTCTTGTGAGTACCGTGCCCCACACGTCCCTAAAACTGATCCCTTGCACTGTGGAGCTGGCCGTGGTGTGGATTGATAATGCAGGGCTGCTCAGCAGCTGGGGTTCGCCCTCGCCCGCGACTACGTCTGCCCTGTACCACCCCTGCAACCTTACCAGGTAAAAACGAAACACGTCCACTGTCAAAAAATAAGAACTGTTCTACTCTAGACCTTAGCAAATCTCTGCTGACACTTATGAGAAAAGGAAGCTTTATGCAACAGGTGAGACAGTGAGACTTAACACAATTAGACCTAGCTTGTACGATGTTCAAAGGATGGGCATGGGCAGATGAATATCTGTTTGCTATACTGAACCTTCACTATAAGGGATGATGGACATTTTAATATTCATGGTACTCCCTCTCTCCACCACTTTACTGACTAATTACCCACATCACAGTTGCCTAAAAAGGTTGCTTGACATCTTTGTTTCTCTACACTGAAGAAGACACTCTCGGGAATGATCTAGGTCTCCTATTATTTCTCCTTTTATTTTATAACCATTTCATTTGTTATGTATTATTTGTTATTTAATTTGTATTTGTATTTTTTTAGTATTTATTAGTACTTTACCTTTTCAATAAAGGCATAAAACATTAATACACTTGAATATCGTATGCTCTAAGAGTCGCTAACAGTTCTGAAGGCAGAAAGAAGTAATAGATCTTTATTTTTCAAAGCTTCATAGTGAAACATAGCACAAGCTAGCCAATTAATTGTGCATTTTATAGAGTATCCTTATAGTGGGTCACTGACTATAGACAAGAAAGAATACAGACAGGACAGCACAGTATAACTTGCAGAGCACAGGCAGTAAAATACATTCCACCACTGATTTATAGTATTGTGTTCACTTGACATGTAGAGTTTATTTATGTGGACAGCATAAGTAACTAGATCTTGTCCGGTGGCAACTAACATCGCATCCTCAATGAAACACCTGAATATTATTCCCGTTCTATAGTTGGAAAGTCAAATGCAAATGTTATCTTTTCTGCTTGTGGATATGCCAGTGCCACTTGTTGTGATTCTCTTCGTAAAGGTTAGAGGGAATAAAACCGTGTACATAAGATCTGTCAACAAACAAGAAAAGGACCTAAGAAATCAAATAGAACCGGGCTTTGAGCTGCAGTATAACAGAGACAATATGGCTGACATTCTCGGACAAACAGATGGATGTACACCTGTCTGTTTTTCTCTAACAAATAAAATTATTCATCAACAATTTAGTAAACTCACAAACAGAAATGCGGACTATTCTCGCCTGAATACCATCTGTGAGTGCAATGCGGAATACAGAAGTGGATGTACGAGCGGCACCCATACGCTTTTATGTATGTGTAAACATATATTCAAATTGATGGCAGTTAACATATTCATTTATCTTGCTGTATTATTCATGAAGAATATAAATATGAAAAACGCTCCACGGCAAAGACTGCACAGAGCAATCAGCAAGAAGAATGAAATGATGTCAGAAATCCGCGTCTATGTAAATAATTAGTATTTTAGAGTTACTTGATGTTGTTTATGTTCATGTTATTTGTAGGCTATGCGTGGCTAGAGGGCTTACACTATTGCCATCATTTTTTGTGTGTGTGTTTTCTATTTGATCTGGAGCATTCCTGTCATTTCCAGTGCCCTCAGAGACACGGATCTTTGATCATATAGTACTGCTACTGCCATAATGAGCCAAGATATTCAATAGCACAGGCGGAGAGTAAGAAATAGCGAAACATGTTCCCCTTATACATTCAGGTTATTGTAGCAAGGGTCCCTACTACAATGTGCAATCATTTTTCTGATACGGAGTTCACTTTTGAAATGCAATTGATTAGAGATGAAATGGTGAATATTTTCATAGTAGGCGTTATTATAAGATTTCCCTATCTTCTTTTGCCGTGCAGACATTGTGATTGGCAATATCAGATATATTTGCCTTAACGTGTGCAGAACACTACATATGAGGGTCCTCATCATTTCCTATATCTTTGTATTTCCTAATTCTGACATTTATGCTAAATTAACAATGTTGCATCCAATACTCCTATGTCTGGGGGGCAGCAAGGCGGTTGGAAGGATCAGGCATGTTGGATCTCAATGATGTTGTTATTCCTTTGGAACAAAATCTGCAAGAGTGTTGGCTCAGTTTGTTGCCTTTTTTTAACTGAAAATAGAGCATACACTCAGCCAACCCAAATCTGTCTGTTTATGAGTAAGTTAGAAGAGTTAACTCTATGTGTTTCTTAAAATGTTCATAAATGTCCATTAACATTGCACACGTTTACGGTAGATAAAATGAAATGTCATGGCAGTATTAGAACCATTGCCTGATATTGCAGTGGTGTGGACCAATATTATCATATTTAAAAGGTTTGTAGCAAATGTTTCAATTACCAGCTATCCATATGATAGATGATAACCTGCGGATCACTGAGGGAATAGTGCTCGACTATCTCTGACAGTCCCATAGAGAAAGAGTGAAGGGATTCTCAACTGCTTCTCCACTCAGACAGTGCTCCAGTCAGACCCCTGTAAACAGGGGCAAAAATGCAGCCGCAAAGAGAGCGCAGACTCAATGGTACAGTAAAACAAGTCGTTATTAATTAACTATATACAGTTAGCAACACAAGGTACAATAACAACGAGACAGCAATTTACAAATGAATGACAACGAAATACAGCACAGTACTTGAAGTCTGGCTTTTTCCATACAGTTATTGACTATCCCTAACTCTGTCCCTACTATCCTGTGCCGGGTCTATAATAACCCGGCACAATCGCACTTAGAAGTGCGATATCGATGGGCAAGTCATCAACTAATTAGCTCTAATTTTCCCTAATACAAATAACTGCTGCTGTCAGAATTGGAAATATGACATATGAGATACAAACCAAATAACTAACTTTGATAGTACAGAGGAACCTTGGTGTGATGGTGGAATATGGTGGATTGTGTACCATTTTGTGTGGGTTAATGTTTGGGCGTGGTTCACTGACCATTCTGTATTCCTTATGTGTACATTGTCCCATTTGCAAGTTTAATTCCTCCCCTGCCAACCTTTTGTTCCTAAGTTGGGGGAGGGGTGGTGAGATCCACCTACTGTAAACTCTCTGCTTACCTGAAGAATTAGTCAGTCTGTGTGGAACCTTAAGACAGAAGAAAGAAGATTGATCCACTGAGGCTGCAGCCAGCATGCCAGAGAGACTGTGAGAAAACCCCATTTGCCGGGAAAAGGACTGCTGGAGGATTGTGACTGATCCCTGGGACATTTATGCCATTACTGGACAATTTTACGCTCTGTTTTGAGGATTATCTTATAGATCGTTTTGATTTGCTTGGAATAAATGCTCTTTGGATTGTACCTCCATCTCTCGCTCTGTTGATTGTGTGATATGGGATAAGGACCCCATGACACTTGGTTTAAGAGTAACTTGGTTTGAGAGCATTTTGCAAGACAAGCAAAGCTTTTTACAAATTTGTAACTTGGTTTAAGAGCAATGTTTTGCAAGAAAAGCAAATACTCACCGTGCACACTTCTGGTTCTGTCCTTTCACCATGCTCTGACCCGCTTTGGAGGTAACTTTCTGTACATATGTACTATATACTGTATACAGTATACCATTGTACAGTACAGTATATACTATACAGCATGTCTATCAATTTGCATTTGTGGATATAGTAGTGTACTTTCTTTCTGCTAACCAGTACAGCACATTGCTTGTATAGTACCTCTCGCACACCAACAATTTTATTGTAAGCTAGAGTGCAGTTTAATTTGCTTTATATGTTTTTTACTATACTGTATAGTACAGTATTTTGAATTAATGTACTGTAATAATGTTATATGGATACAGGACATTATTTTGTATTACTGTAATAAGTTTGTATAAATTCAGCAAATATTTTTGGGTTGTGGAACAAATTATCTGTGTTCCAATTATTTCCTATGGGAAATTTCGCTTTGATATAAGAGTAACTTGGTTTAAGAGCTCATTCCCCGAACCAATTATGCTCGTAATCCAAGGTTCCACTGTATTATACATTAAGCTTAATTATGAAGGATACACTGGTTCGTCAAATGACAGAGTCCGTGATGAATCCATAATGCCTTCCCTTGGCCCCTCTACCTTCCAATAACAGGTACCACTTCCAGCCTTAACAGGAGCAAAGTAAGTGTAGCGCCCCTGAGACTGGGTGCTACAGGGTATTGTATTTTACGTATTTTTATATATTTTATAATGTCCGGCCACCCTGGGCAGGAGGATGTTAAAAGCCTGGTAGGTTTTGTTTTCTGTTTCACACAGCGTCACACAGACAGAGGGAACATGTGCAGGAGAAACTTGTAGAGCAAAGAGCTTGGTTTCACTTTACTTCAGAACGCTTGGGGAGACCATTGAGAGAGGACTCACAATGACCAGCTCCCTGGGGGAGCTCTATCTCTCTCAGGGAGGCAGAGCAGAGGAGCCACCAGGTCCAGACCTGTTATACACCCTTTCCTTACCTGGGAGTGGGCGAGTGGATGGCTGAAGACCCCTAAACTGAGAGAGCTGCCAGTTAGGAGGCTCCAGGTCCATTAGCCGGCAGAGACTTGGAATGAGAGAGGTGGCTAGCCGGGAAGGAGTTGAGAGCCTGGGGCCGGTAGTCTTGTGGCATGGAGGAAAAGAGGGTTACAGAGGAGAGGATTTTGTTGCCCCTTTCAAACCACCGCAGCTTTGGGTGGCAGAGTAGCGGGTCTGAAGAGGTCCAGAGACCAGGAGAGGAACACCACACGAGAGCACAGAAGAAGAAAGCTCACAGGCGGCCCTACCAGACTTTGACCTCTACCCCGCCTGGGAACGATCGGAGTCAGCACAGTAAAGACCAGCACCCTGGGTGAGACACCAAGACTTGTGAGTAAATAAATCTGAAACCCGCAGCCCAGTGACTCTGACTCTGTTTGTCATCGCCTTGTGATCCGGCAATTTCCAGTCCCCCGTTCTCCCTCCCAGGGACCACTCCACCTGTGGGGAGTGATATCATCCCGGCTGCACCCCAACATCTTCCCCGATGAGGTACCCTGCAGCTGCGGCGTTATCCCTGGCCGCACACCACAGGTGGCTTAGTTAACATCAACCTTTTCACTCCTGGAGGGGGAAAGGTCGGAGGAAGGGTCCGCAGCGGCGGAGGCCGGGACCCCAGTCACCACTGTAACCGGTGATGACCTCTCCAGGGACAATCCTTGCTAACCCCCTTTTACTGTGCACCACGTGTGCCACGGAACTGGGTCTGCCACAACTTCTACAAACCACTGGCCCGGCGACGGTTATATAAGGTACGGAGGTAAGCTCCTATCTTCTGCTCCATGGGGTGTCACATAAGTACTCCTGGTATGCCTCAAATCCTGCAGTGTCGGCCACAGCCATTTTCTTCAGTTGCCAACTGTGACCTTTGCTTCTTAAAGATGCAGATCACATCTCTCAGTCATGCCCTCGCATCTGCCACTCACTAGAATATGGGGTTTCATCCTGTAGTCAGGCCTCCGCACCTGCCTATCACTTGATCATGGGGTTCTGTCCCGTAGTCAGGTCTCTGGGACTCTTTGTTCCTCAGGAATGTACTGCATCCTGGAGTTCTTCCACCATTGATCATGGTTCTACTTTCCTCAAACAATCTTGTAGGGCTTGGCTATAAGCTGGTACAGGTCCTAGTTCACATGCGATTTGCTAGAACTGTAGACATAGACTGACTTCTTGTCCTGGCCCCTGTGGTTTATATATAGTACCTTCTTGGTGCACCACAGCAGGTCACATGTCCTCTTATCCATCCAACTTCACTTTCTCCTGTGCAACTAATCCTTCTGCTTTTGGTTCTTATCTCTATCACCTCTGGCCACCAGGTGGCAGCATTCATCCACAAATGCATTACAGTACATTCTTATCATCTGAGTCGCTTCCCTTCCTTACACCCAGAGCAATCAAAAACTAATCTACAATACTTGGTACAAACTCTAAGGGTACCGTCACACTTTAGCGACGCACCAGCGATCCCACCAGCGATCTGACCTGGTCAGGATCGCTGGTGCGTCGCTACATGGTTGCTGGTGAGCTGTCAATAAGGCAGAGCTCACCAGTGACTAGAGACCAGCCCCCAGCGACGCGTGGAAGCAATGCTGCGCTTGGTAACTAAGGTAAATATCAGGTAACGAAGCACTTGGTTACTCGATATTTACCTTGGTTACCAGCGCACACCGCTTAGCGCTGGCTCCCTGCACTCGTACCCAGAGTACACATTGGGTTAATAAGCAAACCGCTTTGCTTATTTACCCGATGTGTACTCCAGCTACGTGTGCAGGGAGCAGGGAGCCGCCACTGGCAGCCTGAGAGCGGCGGACGCTAGTAACCAAGGTAAATATCGGGTAACCAAGCAAAGTACTTCACTTGGTTACCCGATATTTACCTTGGTTACAGCTTACCGCAGGCTGGCAGAAGCCGGCTCCCTGCTCCCTGCACATTCAGATCGTTGCTCTCTCGCTGTCAAATACAGCGATGTGTGATTCACAGCGGGAGAGCAACGTCCAAAAAATGAACCAGAGCAGTGTGTAACGAGCAGCGATTTCACAGCAGGGGCCAGATCGCTGCTCAGAGTCACACACAGCGAGATCACTAATGAAGTCACTGGTGCGTCACAAAAACCATGACTCAGCAGCGCTCTCGCTAGTGATCTCGCTATGTGAGAAGTCCCCTAAGTCCCCTATAAACAGTATACTAATTTTGACCTCACCTACCAATATCAAAGGGAAACACTCAATGTTGGGGGAGATGTCGATCCGGCATGTCCGATTGATTTCTCATAGAGACTACAGGAGTGCTCAGCCTAATGAGCGCTCCTGGGTATTGAATATACAGGTGAGATGGCTGTCAGACAAATGATCCAGCTAAAGCATCTTACTGCCGACAACCATCTAATGTGTATGATGGGATTTCCTGTTTATTCCTATCTTTTACAAGATAATGCTATACATTTGTGATAAACATACGACCCTCCTCTAGCTCCAGACTGGAGGTCTCTCAACATCCATCCAGCCCGATGAAGCAATAGAAATAATCCTTTAGCCCTCTAATCACCATGATGTTTTGATATCAATCTCTCCCAATTGAAATAAATATGTTTATGCTGGAGTCAGAAGGAATAGCTGTTGGCAGAAAAAGTATTAAGCCATCAGCTACAGTAAATCATATTTTTGCCAGCTTATAACTATTGATTGGTAGAGAGCAAATGACAGACAGCACTTTTCTCCCAAGTATTTTCAAACTTCTCATCAAAGGGTTCTCTAATAACCAATTTGACGTTCTTGATCTGGATAGGGTCACTATTTGTGTAGTAAGCTATACACTTGTACTTTGGGTGTTGAGATTTTAGTGACTTTTGGATAGGACATTGTGTTTCTCTTAGCATATTCATAAAACAAAAAAAATGCTGTAAATCCAAGCAGCACCAATAAATCAACTTTATTTTACATATTCATATAAATTAATGCTGGACTTTGTGTTTTTGGCACAGCAGCTGACTTTTTAGCTAGGGAGAACACTTCAGTCCTTTGTTATTTCTTCACAATAAATGAGCACTTTCATTAGATACTTTCCACTTTGGTCATATTAATAAAGACTGTACATATCACTGACAAGAATTCCTGGCAGGAAAAAGTAGCTGTTCTTGCCAGTTGCCCTCTCTCTCTCTCTCTATATATATATATAAAACATGAATCAGTTCCATAGCTGATATCTAAATTTTACTTCATAGTAGATTCTAGTAGTTTTCTTCTTTAACATTATAAGCTCTATTAAATTGCTTATATATTGCTTATATATATACAATTAAAAGATCAATATAAATTTCCTCATGATGTAATGAGTTTATTAAGGTGTTTTTTTTTTACTTTCTGACAAATAATTTTAATATATCAACTTTGCAACCACCAATTGTATGGAACATATGGTACTTCATGTCTAACAAAGGTCACACAAGTCTTTGTATGAGTAATAACATTCATGATGAACTTGATACTTCTTTAAAACACATTTTTGTGGGATCTTGAAAAACATCTTTTCAAAGAAATCGCATTTGGTGATTTGGCGGGATGCATCTACCCTTCAATATGTTGATATAAACATGATTCTTAGAGGACTCTGAATTAAGAAAACCTTCACTACTCCCAATGATTATATCTTTACTACCAAACTGAATCACATACTAAGCTCATGTTCCTTGAATTTAATGAAACTTATAGAATATGAATAAATTAAACTCATTGAACTGGAAAACACCATCTCCAAACTACAAGATTTATTGACAAAGTTTTCTGTGACTGAAGAATTCAATGCACTTATTGAGAAATTACAGCAAACTCTAAACAATACTAAGGGCTCTCTTATGTTAAAAAACATTTTATCCATGGATTTCAATACTGACTTTTATCTTTGGGAAAGACTGTGGTTTTAGTAGTTGTGGATAAGTTCAGTAAGATTGTACATTTCATCGCATTACCAGCATTTCCTAATGCCAAGACTCTTGCTGAGCTGTTCATCATTGAGATTATGAAGATTAGCGGGATTCTTCCTGATGTGATCTCAGATCAGGGAACCTAGTTTGTTTCCAAAATTTTTCTGAAGCATTTTGTGCGTGACTGAGAGTGCAGTTGTCTTTGTCTTCTGCCTTCCATCCTACTCCTATTGGCAAGTCCCCCTTCTTTGGTGCATACAGTTTTCATCCACAATTTTGTACCTTTAAGGCCACGTCTCACTAAGCGACATCGCTAGCGACATCGCTGCTGAGTCACGGTTTTCGTGATGCAACAGCGATCTCGCTAGCAATCTCGTTATGTGTGACATCCAGCAACGACCTGGCCCCTGCTGTTAGCTCGCCGGTCGTTGCTGAATGTCCTGGACCATTTTCTTCAAAGGCGACGCCCTGCTGGGCAGGACGCATTTCTATGTTTGACACTGTGTGACAGAGTCCCAATGACAGCAGAGATCGTTATACAGGTTTTACTGCAACCTGTATTGTTACTGAGTCGTTGATAAGGTCTGACTGTGTGACATCTCACCAGCAACCTCCCAGCGACTTACCAGCGATCCTTATCAGGTCGCATCGTTTTCGGGATCGCTGGTAAGTCGCTAAATGTGACGAGCGCTTTAGTGGTAGAGGGACCTCATCACTATCTTCTGTATGGCATGAGGTTGAGAGTAATTTGAAGCTGATGGGGAACAGATACTAATATATGGTTGAAAAACTGCTTGTCAGGTCTGGACCTAAGTGTGAATGACTGTGTGGTTGTCTACAGGAATATTAAGTTGAAGATTCCTTCCTGAAAGCTGGGACCTAGGTTTATTGGTTTCTATAAAACTTCCGTCATTAACCCAGTAGCATTTTGTCTGGAGTTACATCAGGCTCTTATGATCCACAATGGATAATAATTTAGAGTTTCAAATAGCTAAGATTATTGATTCTCTTTTTTTATATTGTTCCTTCAATACTTGGTGTACTGGATGGGTTACGGTCAAGAAAAATTGATGTGGGTTCCAGCATTGAATTTAAATGCCCTTAACAAGTCTTCAGTGCAAGCAGTCAGCTGGTACAAATCTGGAGAAATTTTGCTGTCATTTCAGCGCCACTCCCTGACTCATCTGGAGATAAGTTATTCATTTACTTTCCCCTATATGTATTCCTCTGGGTGTAAGATTAGTGAGGTTGACTAAGCCCTAATCCCATCCTTTCCCTACCTAGGGCCGGTTTCAGGGTCAGATATCCAGCTCTGGGCTTAGGTGTGGAAGATATTTAGGGTGGTAAGGGAAGCTAGGGGCCAGCAGTAGGTTTGGTCAGGGTTCACCAACTTCCCCTTTCTTAGACACAGGGTTTCCCTTCCCTTTCGCTGTTCACTTGGTACTTCCCTGTACCTAGTGTGACAGGTCTCCAAGGAGATTAAAAAAAATGTTCTAAAACCCCTACTTCACTGTATTTGAATCCTTAGGGCTGCTTGATGCCCTGAGGTGGCAGAGGAAGAACTGCTACCCTCCTTAGCTGGAGCAAAATCAGAGTGGTATGCCTTAAGGTCCAGTTGTACCCAAAGCAGTGGCTTCGAAATCCTGGACTCCTTGTTGCTGGCCACAAAAGTCCCACTCCTTCTAAATGTAAAAGTTTTCTGAGGATTTACTCTACTTGTGTTCCATTGTGTATTGGAGTGACTCCTTTTTTGTAAGCCCTTGCACATAGTGCATGTGCTTTACAAGTCTTATTCGGGCTTCACACGGTACGATCTAACGTGCGAATGCACGAGCGATCGTACCCGCCCCCATCATTTGTGCATCACGGGCAATTAGTTGCCTGTGGCGCACAAAGTCGTTGAACCCCCGTCACATGTACTTACCTGCTGAGCGACCTCGCTGTGTGCGGCGAACATCCACTTCCTGAAGGGGGAGGGACGTTCGGCGTCACAGCGACATCACATAGCGGCCGGCCAATAGAAGCGGAGGGGCGGAGATGAGCGGGACGTAAACATCCCGCCCACCTCCTTCCTTTCGCATTGCCGGCGGGAGCCGTGGGATGCAGGTAAGCTGTGTTCATCGTTCCCGGGGTGTCACACGGAGCGATGTGTGCTGCCCCGGGTACGATGAACAACCGGCACCATTAAAAATAAACAATTTTTTAAATATAAGCAACGAGTACACGACTCACGATTTGTGAGCGATTCTGAGCCGCTCAGAGGTGTCACACGAAACGACGTCGCAAGCGATGCTGGATGTGCGTCACGAAAACCGTGACCCTGATGATGCATCGCGCGATAGCTCGTCTCGTGTGATGCCTGCATAAGAGTCCCACTTCTTACAAATGCGAAAAAATGTTTTATGAGGCCTTCCTCTACATGTCTTTCAGGGTGTATTGCAATCTCTCCTTTCAATTTTTGATAAGCCTTTCACTTATTACACAGGCTTCACCACTCTAGGAGTCCCAGTGCTTACAAATGGGAAAAAAAATCAGAAAACTCATGTATATGATTTCTTTTGTTTCCTGACCGAAACTGAAAACTGCAGTATTTTTTTTAAACAACTAGCGTGTCTATGCTTTCAGCATTTTTTGCAGCATTTTTTCACATAAAAAAGCATTGAAAAAGTGTAAAAATGCAGCTGCAGCAAAAAACAAACAAAAAAAACTCTTGTGTGAACATAGTCTAAAGAGTGGAGAAGGCAGTTTTTCTGTCTTTTTAAATTTGCCATATATACAAGTCATAATACAGCAAAGAATGTTTCCTAACATTTTTTTCCTGTAAAATCCATGGTATCTTTGGTTTGGTATGTTTTATTGTCAGTCTGTAAAAGCAGCATAACACTCTGACAACATTGTTATCAGAAGCCATTGACTTCCATTATACCTGTTACTCAAGACAAGCACCTGAACAGTTCAATTTGCTCTATTTGAGTACCAAGCACCTGAGCATTTTAGTGCTCACTCATCACTACTAATAACAATCCTATTAATATCTATACTTATGAACTCCAGCAACCAATTAATACTAGCTCAGATCCAATTTTAATTATAAATTTGTCATCTACAATTATTTCTGCTAGAAAAAACAAAGTTCTATCTAAAGGTTTGAAGTTCATTCATCTACGAAACCTGATTTATTCAACACCATAAAGGATTTTATTAAATATTTTAGAACTTTAACTGTCAAATGTCATTCACATAGTCAAAAGTCCATGAATAAATCCCCAATCATCTTAGAAATAATGACCCTACTGCTCCAACGCTCAATAGGAAATTGAAGAAACAATGTACCCTGGTTATGTTGCTTGAGTTTCATTCAAAGAACAATACTCCTAACATGACAGGTCCCCCTGCTTTTTATATTCCTAACTTTGTAATTAAAAAACTCTGTTTTCTTGTAGAACTGCTCCATCATCAATTGTTTGCCGCCCGACCACCGAGCGGAGCTGCCCCCCGACCTACTGTCTCCTCCCCAAAATCCTATAGAATGTAAGCAAGGGCAGGGCCCTCTTCCCTCTGTACTAGTCTGTCTACTATAACTTGTATATGTATTCTGTATATAACCCCCTTCTCATGTACAGCACCATGGAATCAATGGTGCTCTATAAATAAATAATAATAATAATAATTACTACAGACCAAATCTAACGTGTGTGGTCAATATAAAGGACTGGTACATTATTTATTCCTTTGAAAGACAATTCCAAGGACCAAGGGGCACTCACTACGAGTGGAAGAAAAGCGAGTCCGGCAGCTAAATAGGAAAGGGTTCTTTACAGTTAGAGCAGTCAGACTGTGGAATGCCCTACCACAAGAGGTAGTAATGGTAGTAATGGCAGATACTATAACAGCTTTTAAAAAAGGGTTGGATGATTTCTTCAGCACACACAACACTGTTGGTTATGAGTGACTTAGTGACAAAATGTATAATTGGTGGAGGAAGGTTGAACTAGATGGACCTAGGTCTTTTTTCAACTTATGTAACTATGTAACTTTGTAACATTAATTATCCATGCATTTGATAAGGGTGGATCACTGGTTATTAAGCTGGGTTTACACACTGCAACATCGCAAACGACATCGCTGTAACGTCACCGGTTTTGTGACGTTACAGCGACCTCCCCAGCGACATTGCAGTGTGTGAAACCTATCAGCGACCTGGCCCCTGCTGTGAAGTTGTGATCGCTACAAATCGTTCAGGACCATTCCTAGGTCCTTTCTTTCCTGCTGTGCAGCATGCATCGCTAGCAAGTTTCAGTGTGTAAAGGGGACTGTGTAAAGGCGACTCCGCGGCTCTGTCTGTGTAGCGTCCTGATTAGCGGTGACCGCTAATCCCCCGAGTGACTGAAGTGTCCCCCCCTCTCTCATACTCACCGATCCCCGATCACCGGCGCTGCACGGCGTTCACTCTGCTCCAGCGGCTTTTCCTTTTTTGAAAAAGCCGGCCGCTCATTAAACAATCTCGTATTCCCTGCTTTTCCCCGCCCACCGGCAAATATGATTGGTTGCAGTGAGACACGCCCACACGCTGAGTGACAGCTGTGTCACTGCACCCAATCACAGCAGCCGGTGGGCGTGTCTATACTGTGCAGTAAAATAAATAAATAAATAATTAAAAAATCCGGCGTGAGGTCCCCCCCAATTTTAATACCAGCCAGATAAAGCCATACGGCTAAAGGCTGGTATTCTCAGGATGGGGAGCTCCACGTTATGGGGAGCCCCCCAGCCTAACAATATCAACCAGCAGCCGCTCAGAATTGCCGCATACATTAGATGCGACAGTTCTGGGACTGTACCCGGCTCTTCCCGATTTGCCCTGGTGCATTGGCAAATCGGGGTAATAAGGAGTTATTGGCAGCTCATAGCTGCCAATAAGTCCTAGATTAATCATGTCAGGCGTCTCCCCGAGATACCTTCCATGATTAATCTGTAAATTACAGTTAAAAAACACACACCCGAAAAATCCTTTATTAGAAATAAAAAACACTAACAAATTCCCTCATTACCAATTTATTACCCACAACAAAGCCCTCCTTGTCCGGCGTAATCCACGGTCCTCCAACGTCGCATCCAGCTCTGCTGCATGCAGGT
Source organism: Anomaloglossus baeobatrachus (assembly GCF_048569485.1). Taxonomy (NCBI): domain Eukaryota; kingdom Metazoa; phylum Chordata; class Amphibia; order Anura; family Aromobatidae; genus Anomaloglossus; species Anomaloglossus baeobatrachus. The sequence continues at coordinate 307,918,314 of NC_134355.1, forward strand.
GACAGGAGCAGCAGAAGACACAGCCGCTCCTGTCACCTGCACGCAGCTAATGAAGAGAGCCGTGTGATCGGCTGAGCTGTCACTGAGGTTACCTGGATCCAGCGGTGGCCGCGGGTAACCTCAGTGACAGCTCAGCTGATCGCGCTACTCACCGCCGCTCCGGTCAGCTCCACGCAGCAAATGAGGTGAGTAGCGCGATCAGCTGAGCTGTGACTGAGGTTACCCGCGGCCACCGCTGCATCCACCGCTGGATCCAGGTAACCTCAGTGACAGCTCAGCCGATCACACGGCTCTCTTCATTAGCTGCGTGCAGGTGACAGGAGCGGCTGTATCTTCTGCTGCTCCTGTCACCTGCATGCAGCAGAGCTGGATGCGACGTTGGAGGACCGTGGATTACACCGGACAAGGAGGGCTTTGTTGTGGGTAATAAATTGGTAATGAGGGAATGTGTTTGTGTTTTTTATTTCTAATAAAGGATTTTTCGGGTGTGTGTTTTTTAACTGTAATTTACAGATTAATCATGGAAGGTATCTCGGGGTGACGCCTGACATGATTAATCTTGGACTTATTGGCAGCTATGGGCTGCCAATAACTCCTTATTACCCCGATTTGCCAACGCACCAGGGCAAATCGGGAAGAGCCGGGTACAGTCCCAGATCTGTCGCATCTAATGAATGCGGCAATTCTGGGCGTCTGCTGGCTGATATTGTTAGGCTGGGGGGCTCCCCATAACGTGGGGCTCCCCATCCCGAGAATACCAGCCTGCAGCCGTATGGCTTTATCTGGCTGGTATTAAAATAGGGGGGGACCGCACGCCGGATTTTTTAATTATTTATTTATTTACACGGCACACAGAGCCGCGCGGCATTAAATGAAGTCGGGTGAAGTTCACCTGCTGTCCCCAACGACCAGCTAGTCGCTCTGCAGGTCCGGATCGCTGTTAGGTCGTTGGCCAGGTCTGCCTGTTTGACAGCTCACCAGAGACTTTGTAGCGATCCCGGCTAGGTTGAGATCGCAGGTTGGATCGCTAGAAAGTCTCAGTGTGTAAACCCAGCATTATGGATAGACAATTATATTACAATCTTGTCTTGTACATGTTGTATCATGTGTCAACATACTGTAAATTAAATGACGATTTAACGTACCAAAAAAATATAAACTTTTTGATCTCCTTGATACAGGTGTCTCTGTATACAGTATATTATCACAAAAAAGGAAGCAGAATATTTCTTAACAGAATCATCTGTTTATCCTAACTTCCATGCACTAAAGTGCCTTCATGTCTTTTTCCACCTCATTACGACCTATTTTCATAGGTATTGATTCTTTAACAGAACATCTAACTGTATGTTTGGATATTTTTTTTACAACCTTTCCTTCTGTGAACTGTTGGCCACATTGGGGACACTAAACAAATATTTTCAAATCATGGTTGATACTGAAGGGTCATCAAACTATATATGGGTTACAGGCGATGTTACAGCACTTTATTCTATGATCCCTCATGACAGATCTCTGATGGTTCTAGGTTTTTATTTAAGCAAAAATTGCAACTATTGTAAGTGTCAGCAAATTCTTACTAACCAATAATTTTCTTTCCTTCATTAATTCCTTTTTTCTCCAGACACAGGGTTATCCCAGGAAAGCAAGCTTTTCACCATCTTTAGCTAATCTCTGTATGGCAGGGTAGAATTAACTAAATTTATATTCTAACATCAACCCTTTTTGAGACAGGATTGTCTGGTACAGAAAATATATAGATGACCTTTCCTTCCCTAATTCAGACTTTGCCTTTCTATCAAACAACAATAACATGAAATTGAAAGTCGCGGTAAATATTCACAATAATGAAACACCATTTCTAGATGTCTACCTTTCAGGTGATTAATTTACAAAAAAGATCAATACCAAATTAGATTGCAAACCTACCAGTGGCAATTCTTTGCTACTTGCTAATCGTTGTCACCTACATCATGTCACCAAAAATCTCCCATTAGAGAAATACATCAGAATGCCCAGAGCATGTTCTGAGGAAGTTTCATTCAATAAGGTATGTGAAGTCATCAATCTTAGATTTATGAACAGGGGTTAAAATAACTCCACCTTGAAAACAGGATGTTTAATTGCTACAGCTAAATTTTGCATCCAGTTTATTTAATCAAAAACATCCTGCAAATTAGACACTACTAACAAGCTCAATTTGCACGGAGCTGCACTTGACACCTTTGTAACAGGATGAAATTCCAGCTGACATACTAACACCAGAAATTAGATGTACTTTTCATAGGGCAATTATTTAATTTAATCTGCTGTCTCGCACGACATGCAAATTCAAAAACAGAATTGCTAAGCATAATACTTTCCAAATCCATTGAAAATGTTAACATTCTATGACAGGATTATCACATTATTTAACAAAAAAAATGTGGCCCCCCATGGTTCCAGGTACCTAGGAAACCGGTGTCACTCCCATCTGCACCACAAAGCCCAATCACCTCACAACAGTCACTGTCAGACACACCAGGATGGGTTGGACTAGCTGGAAAATGGGCCAGCCACTTGGAAACTGGGCAGACTGTAAGAGGGATACAGAGGAGTGTGGAAGTAGGCTCCAGAGAGTGAGGAGCTGGGAGTGTGAGCTCCTGGGGAGCTAAGGAAAACTGATTGGGTCACAAGCAGTGATCCGGGTCCAGAGGAATCGGGGACCTGTTGCAGGGACATTGGACAGGGGTGTGACAGACGTAGTCTTGGAGAGACTGTTGGCACCAGAAGGGCCCAACAGAACTGACCGGTACCAAGCACGACGGGGTACATGACCCTAGGTCAGGAGCCGATTCAACGTCCAGACAATTCACCTGAAAGGGAGAGGATCTTCAAGGATTTCCCTAGATGCTCAGAGATTGAGGGCATCAGCACAACAAGGGGGACAGGGTTTTTCCAGACAGAGCAACCCATTGAGGTCCCAAGTGCCAGTACTTAAGAGCACGGCTACACTACACATAGTGAGCAGGGCCCCCAACAGCTTCAAGCCACGGGGACCACCAACGGACAACAAATTGTGCACGGAAGCAGGCTCCGAATCATAAGTGACACCGGTGGGACCGAGTGTAGCGCCCGGTCCCACCAGATTCCGAGGGGAGCGCTTTTCCTCTCCCCTGCCAAGTCTCAGCATCGCTCCCACGTGCACTCCCAGTCCCAGCCTCCGGCAGCGACATCCTTCCTCTTATCTGTCCCATGGCTCTGCAGGCTCTTATCCTGATTCAGGTCCTGCTGTGCTTCATACTCACTCCTGGGTCATGCACTCTGCTCCAAAGGCTGCTGCAGCCTCTTCCTGCCTCCCGGCCACAAACAGATCTGCAGTAATTGATCTTAAGCTGCAAGTGAGGCCACGCCCCCTTTCTTAAAATGGTAGCATCCCATTTTTCCTGAGAATTTATTTCCTATAAATAACTTTCCATTCCATTAGACACTTTGTCACGATTAAGACCATTTTACTCGAAACACAAATACCAGTTGTCTCTATGCCTTCTACTATGATTTTATTTTTTCCTAATTTCTAATGTTAATCTAAGTAAACATGCAGTTTTAGGGGTTTTTTTCATATATGGCTGCGGGATGAGCACCCTTTTCTCTAGAAAAAAGTAGCTTTTCTGCTAGTTGCCTTCTTTTTATATATAAAATATAAAACAGTTCCATAACTGGGACATCTAAATTTTACTGCATAGTAGATATTAGTAGTTTCATTCTTAAGCATTATTAGCTCTAGTAAATTGCTTCAATATAAACAATTATAAGATCAATATAAATTTCAGCATGCTGTAGCGAGTTTCTAGCATGCATCGAAGCTGATGTCTGCAATAGGGACCTAGTGAAAGCATCTCGACAAAACAAAAATCACTTATTAAAAATAATTGATTTCTTAAAAAACTACCATATTGTAAATTGATTTCAAATGTGATGACGTTATGTACTAATTCATCCAAATAATTAACAAGGAGAGATCAGAATGATACCTGACAAGCTGAAGGCATTTTATTTGTTTCACGATAGAGAAGTACCATCAACACAATCATCTGCAACAGTTTGCAGACCATTAGGCTTTCATTCTAAGGTTTCTTTTTGGCCCCATTTTCATCTGCATATCATGACATTATAACATATTAGACAGGTTTTGATTGTTTTGGACAGCATTTTTTCCCCTTTTTTTGTTTTAAAACATCACACAAAAAAAATTGTGAAAAATGTTTCAAACACCGGTCTAGAAGCCTTGTCATTGGTAGTTGTCCTGGTAATCACAAATTGGTGAGACCAAAAGGTGGCAAGATTTATTGTTTTTACAGCACTCATTGAGAATAATGTAGAAAACCATAAATAATACTGGAAGCAGTAAAAACACATCTGTTTTTTCCTCCATACACCCGCTATCCCTAAGCACAGTATTTTTATGGTGCTGCAGAATAAAGCCTTGTAAAATTGTTTAGACATCATTAAGTGGTTAATCACTTTGTATGAATAGTGAAATGACCAAGAGACAAACTATAATTTCAACTATAAAATATGTTTCTCCAATTGGTAACTGAAATAAAAAAGTCAATACATTAAACTACATTAGTCACTACCATTTCTTCTAGGGGAGACTATAACTCCATGAAATATCATATGATAAACCCTGATACCACAATTGTGTTCTCACAGATTTTATAAGAAGGAAAATTAAAAAAAAATGCAGTATAAAATCAAAAACAAGTAGAGGTACTGTGTGCGCTCATAGCAGGTTATGGGTGCCGAGCAGAAGCATGGAGAGTATTGAGATAGATAAAGTAAGAAAGTTCTTCCTTGCTTGATCTCCATTGTATGTAGAGCAGGTGTCTCAAACTCGGCTGGGTATAAGGGCTACATATGGAAAAAAAATAATTTGAGGGGCTGCATTCTTTTCAGGACAAAGTGACATTTTTATTGGTACTATATTTTTTTTTCCTATACACCTCTGGATCACTATTTTTGAAAATTTTTCATGTGTTTATTATAACAAATGTGCACTTTTTTGTTTAAATATATAAAAAAAAAACAATCATTTTTGCTGGTAAAAAAATTAATGCTTTATTTTGATTTTTTTAGATTTTTCAACTTTTTGTAATTAATATAGTTTTACAATTACCACGGTATAGTAATTTTGGCCAACATCTTGTAGTAATGTACCCATTCTTGTCCTCGTCTTTTAGTAATGTCCCCTATCCTGTTCCCCTTCTTATAGCAGTGTGCACCATCCTGCTCTCCATTCTGTAGTAATGTGCCCATCCTTGTCCCTATTATAGAAATGAGCTCATGCTTATTTCAATCATGTAGTAATGTGCCAATCTTTGTCCCCATTTTGTAGTAAAGTGCCCACCCTTGTCCCCATCCTGTAGTAAGTTCTTTATTCTGGTCCGCATCCTGTAGTAATGTGCCCCACCCTTAACCCCATCCTGTAGTAATGGGCTCCATCCTGGTCCTCATCCTGTAGTAATGTGTCCATCCTTGTCCCCATTCTGTAGTAATGCCCCCATCCTGTAGTAATGTGCCTATCCTTGTCCCCTTCTTGTAGTAATTTTCCCTATCCTTGTCCCCATCCTGTAGTAATGTGTCCATACTTGTCCCGATCCTGTAGCAATGTGCCCATCCTTGTCCCCATTCTGTAGTAATGTCCCCATCTTGGTCCACATTCTGTAGTAATATCCCCATCCTGGCCCTCACCCTGTAGTAATGTCCCCAATCTGGTCCTCATCCTATAGTACTGTCCCCATCCTGGTAATCATCCTGTAGTAACGTGCCCATCCTTGTCCCCATCTGATAGTAATGTGCCCATTCTTATCTCTTTCTTGTAGTAATGTGCCTATCCTTGTCCTCATCCTGTAGTAATATGCCCATCCTATAGTAATGTGCCAAACCTTGTTCCCATTCTGTAGTAATGTGCCCATCCTGGTCCCCATCATGTAGGAATGTGCCCATCCTTGTCCCCATCCTTAAATAATGTGCCCATCTTTGTGCCCATTCTGTAGTAATATGCCAATATAGGTCCTCTTCTTGTAGTAATGTCCCCTTTACTGGACCTCTTCTTGAAGCAATGTCGCATCCTGGTACCCTATTGTTCCATCCTTCACACACACAACCTGCCCTGTGCAGCCTCAGCGGGCAACACACACACACACCAAAACACTCTTCTCACCTGCCCTCCTCTTTCCTGCTTCATGCAGCCCACAGGCACATGGACCCGGTAACGATCGCAGCCACTGACAGCTCTTCTTCTGAAATTCAGATGAACGTTTTACTGGCGCTGTGCAGAGTCAAGCTCTCTCTGCACATCTATTGCAGTAACAGCTGCTGGCCAATCAGAGGCAAACAGCTGAGGCCATATGCATCAGCTCTTTGCCTCTGATTGGCCGACGGCTGCCATTAAGTTGTGGAGAGTAAGCTTGGCTCTGCACAGCGCTGGCAAAACTTTTACCTGAAATAAAATGCTGAGAGCTGTGGCCCATGCACCGGCCGCTATCATAACTGGGTCCAAGTGCCTGCGGGCCGCAAGAAGCAGCCTGAAGAGCCACATGTGGCTGCATGATTGTGACCCCTGAGGTGGAGCAAGAAAAATCTGCAGCAAACCTGACACATAATATCCAGGGAAATCCTGCAGCAAATTGGAACCAAATTGTTCATAAATCATCCAAACAAAATTTCATTCTGCTGAGCTGGAACTAAAAAGTTAATATACATGATGGTCCGATATCAGCCTCCATTTCTTGGCCTCTAACAAAGTAACAACACATATTACCACTGCAGTCTGTGATTGCCTGCAGTGGTCATTTTTCTATACAGCACATCATTTCTGGAAGCTAAAGCAAGGAAATAACAGGTAAAAATCTTCACAGAAAATATTCAGCAAGTCTTGTGAGTGTAATCATATACTAAATCTCATGTTTTTCCAAAGTTTACTGCTCATACACTCTAATCTTTTGCTGGTAAGAGAAAGAAGAACACAATAACGTCCTTTAGGTGCATAAAAAATATTTAAGAAAGCAAATGAGAATCAAGGATGGAGTTATCACAATAAATGAAGCTTGTACTTTAAGTGTTCCTTTAAGGTATATTGTAAAATACGTTGAGTTTGCTAGGCTGGGTTATATGGATAGTGTGCTAGTTTCATGTCACTGCAGTGCGCATTGATCAGATCTGTGAGCAGCAACACTAGCAGTGCAGTAATAGACTATTGATCATAGCATGCCATGAGCCTCCGTTTCCCAGTAGGTGTCATGTTAAATCTATTGATTTTTCTTCCCTGAACTAATCCATAGCTTAGTAAAATTCTCTATACGAAATACAAGATCTTTAAGTGTAACTTCATTAGATAAAATATAGTAATTATGAATAATACTGTTGTACTGAATTGGGTACCACTGAGTTTGTTTTGTTTGTGTTTGTTTTCTTGTCTATTGATCACATAAAACACATAGGCTGCATGATAGGTAATATTTAAATATGAAGTACTTCTTACTTGCCTAAAACACATTAAGCAAACAGACGTTGCAAAATTTAAACCAAATAGTGACGGGGAATTATGTTCTTAAGGGTAAGCTGATGAAGCAATCAGTTCAAAATAAAGATGCTGAGACATTGCATGTTTTGGGATTTGTGTTGCATACAATTTTTCATATGTGACTTCTATGTCACTTAAAATGGAATCACAAAAGTATTAGAAACCAAGCAAGATCTTACTGTCACTAAAACATAATCTTTTAAAGTTCTACTTAGAAATAAATTTAATTACGTCTTAGAGATAAGAAATCCAGAAAAATCCCTTCCCCCTTAATCATTAGAATATCTTATGACTAGTGATAAGTGAGGACAACTATGCTTGGGTGCTCGGTACTCGCAACGAGTAGAGATGAGCGAATGTGTTCTAAGTAGGTTCGCCAATCTCAAAATCAGCATGAGGCTTGGCTTGTTCAGGTCATAATCGGATTCAGGAAGACTATTCTCAAAAAAGGGCCAAGTTCAGTTTTGTTCAGTAACTGTTCGCATTTACACTATTGCAGAAACCATTCACTTCTGGCCCCATCACAGCCATGTCAGATATTAGCATGATTATGATTGGCCAGGGAAATCATTGTAAAAAAGAAAGCAAAATGGTTAAAGCAGTAAATACTTACGGGTCTCCCTACGGCTGTAACACTACTTTTGGGTCCGCTCATTATCTGTCACATCCTCACCAAGGTCCGCTCCAGTGACTTCTGCTTCGATCATCAGGCATCGCCATATTCCCACCATGGGCAGTGCTGGTGACAAGGGAGGAGTCAGTACCAGTAGCTCTGGTGAGTGCAGGCTCCACCCATCCACTAAGCTGGGTTTCCTTGGGACCTGCAGTACCACTGGCTGACTGTGGTGGCGTGTGCCTGCTAGCTGAAGTTACCACCTTTCAGCCATAGACAATGGGAAGACACCACACACTTCTTATTCCTCCTCCTGTCTTCTGGTCGCCGCCAGATATAGTCTTATAGTATTCTGCTGGTCTCTGGTTCACACCATGCTCTTGAATTCTGATCTCCATATTTTCACCTCTGCCTGTTCACTGATGAATCTCCTGCCTGCCGTGATTTGAACTTCGCTCCCATCTCCGGTTTGACCTTGGCCTGGTTTCCTGACTTGGCTCTTGCTTGCCATTTTTGTCCCTTTTTGTACCCTGCCTGACGACTACTCTTCTCTGGACTGCAGCCTTCCATAGGCAGTGATCTCTTGCACCCTCTGGTAATTCCAGATCCCTCTTTAGAGGTTAAAGGGTTTGGGGGTTCTCGGGATTCTGCTGAGGGGGCAGAGCTTACTTCTAGTCTATCCATGACAGCCATCCTAAGTCTGTGGTTCTGGGCAGACATCACATTATCCCTCATGCATCTTCACTGCTTCCCCCACTCACCGTTTTTGACAGTGTCTATGATTGGCTGTAGTCAGACTGCTGGCATGCTGGTGTCTCTGATTGATTCCACTCACAGTAGCTGTCTGAGTGTAAAAATAAATAGTGCACAGCCCCCCATGTATTGTCTGGGTCCCCTAAGGGAGTGTAACAATAAAAAATAAAAAAAAAATGGCGTAGGGTCCCCTGTATATTGATATCCAGTGCAGATAAAGCATACAACTACAAGCTGCAGCCCCAAGCAGCGATATCTTGGATGCATATCAAAATACGAGGGCTTTTTTTTAAATTATTCAAATAAATAACTGTAAAAAACACCGTGTGGTAATTTTGCCCCCTATTTTAATGCTCATCCATGATAAAGCTGACAGTTGTAGGCTGGTATTTTCAAGCTAGGGAGGCCCATGGTTATTGGGCCCACCCACAGCTTAAAAATAGTAGCCTACAGCAGCCCAGAATTTAGCATCTATTGAATTTGATAATTCTGGCACTTTAGTCAGTTCAAAGCTGCCACTAAGCCCTAGATTAGTAATGGGAGTTTAATCAGACCTGCATCTCCTGGCAGAAAATAACATTTATATTGCTAAGAGATGCAGATTTGGTGCTGCAATTTATACACCAAATTCCAGCACCAAATCTGCATCTTTTGGAAAAAAAAACACAACAGTACTGCATCGCATTTAGATGCATTGTTTGCCAGAAGATGCAGATTTGGTGCCGGAATTTGATGCATAAATTTCAGCACCAAATCTGCATCTCTTGGCAAAAAAATGCACAAAAACAGTTTTGACACCGTTTCAGTGTGGTTTTATGCCAAGAGATACAAATTTGTTGCAGAAATCCGGTGCAGACATTTCAGCAGCAAATTTGCATCTCATAGCAGAAAACCACACCAAAACAGCATCGCAACTATTTTTGTGTATTTTTCTGCCAAGAGATGCAGATTTGGTGCTGAAATTTGTACACCAAATTCCTGTACCAAATCTGAATCTTTTGGCAAAAAATTGCATCTAAACGTGATGACGTTTCGATTCGGTATTGATGCGATTTTTATTTTGCTAACAGATGCAGATTTGGTGCAGGAATTTGGTATATAAATTTCAGCACTAAATCTGCATCTGTTAGCAAAAGAAAATGTGGTTTTCTGCCAGAAGATGCAGGTCTGATTGAACTCAGTTCACCTGAGGTGAGCTCCCTGAGTTCAATCAGTTTACCTAAGGTAAGTTTACTTGCGGTTACACAGGGGGTGCTGTGGGAACCTCCAGCTGTGACTGCACATAAACTCAGTGATGTCACTGCTTACAGCTGCAACTCAGTCAGTATCTGCCTGAAGTTGCAGGGGCAGTCATGTTCTGTGTTTACACGCTGTGACTTCAGGATGTAGCAGAGCTGGGATCGTTGTGGGATCTCAGGTGGATTACGTCAGATCTGATTGGGGATTAATAAAGAGGTAAAAAAGGGTGGATTTTCAGCATTTTATTTTAAATATAGGATTTTTTCAGTATTTGTGTTTATTTCTTTTCATTTACAGGATTAGTAATAGGGGGTCTCTTAGACCCCTCCCATTACTAATCTAGGGCTTAGTGTCAACTGCAAGCTGTCATACGCCCCTTATATTACCTCAATTTTCACCTCCCTAGGGCAATCAAGATGACCTGGGTAAAGTGCTGGAATTATCTAAAGCATGCAGGCTGCTATTTTTAGGCTGTGAAAAGCCCAAAAACCATTGGCCTCTGCAGCCTGAGAGTATTAGTCTCCAGCTGTCTACTTTATCTTGGCTGGGTATCAAAATTCGGGGGACCATACACCAGTGTTTTAAATTATTTATTTAAATAGATTAATTTTAAAAAAGCCGCATGGGGTCCCTTGTATTTTGATACATGACTGGGGGCTGCTGCCTGTATCCGTCTGCTTTAACTGCACTGAATATCCATTTACAGGGGTCCCTATGCCAATTTTTTATTTATTTATTGTTACCCTCTATTAGGGTACCCAGACAGCATGTGTAATTCCAACCAATCAGACACTGTCACATAGGGTGGGGGTACGGTTTGAGTGCATCCGATCAAAGATACCGGGACTACCAGTGGGCAGGCGATGCAGAGTATATGAATGAGTGTTAATGAGCGGACCGGGGAGCAATGTGACAGCCATGTGGGAGAATCGGTAACTAAAACTGTCCTGCTTTATTCCTTATTTTTTTTCTTTTGCAGCCCCACTAGCCTTTACTAACATCATCCCCCCTAGCCTTTACTAACACCAGCCCCCCTAGGCCTTACTAACACATAAGTTTTGCCTCCCATTGATCAGTTCAGTGAACACCAGTAAAGTTGTAGTAAATGATTAGTGTGCACACAACCAGGTGTATCACAGGGTGTCGGTAGATGGGATAAGGATTCCCTTGTAGTATATAGTAAGAAGTTCACCACACTCTTCAGAAAATGTTCATGCAAATCGTGAATTTATTCAAATAGACAGTAGGTGGCCAGCAGAGGGCAAGGGGATTAACGACAACAACGTTTCGACTTGGGTGGTCTTTATCAGAAATATCGCTGAAAATAAAATCATAGATATGTGTTAATGTACACCCTGTAGAGTGCGGTGAACTTCTTAGGCCGGCTTCTCACTTGCGATTAACTCGCACGAGTGCTATGCGAGAAATTCTCGCATTGCACTCTGACACATGTTAAGCAATGAGGCAGTTCCCATCTGCTATTTTTTTCTCAGTCCAAATCGGATTGAGAAAAAAATTGCAGCATGCTGCATTTGGTGAGTTTCTCGCACGAGTCTCATCAATGCAAGTCTATGGGTGTGTAAAAAAAACGGATGTCACACGGACGGCACATACACAATCCTAGTGACATCCGTTTTTCTCAATACATTTCACGCATGTAGCAGAGAACAATGTAAATGCTTCTGTACATAACATTACATGAGTAGCAGCTGCTGAGGGTAAAAACTGATTGCACACTGACAGCACACTGACTGCACACTGATGAAAAGTGAACTAAAATCGTCCGACTTTCTAGCATGAGAATCGGACCAATTTTACACGCACAAGTGTGATTCCAGCCTTACTATATACACCAGTAAAATTGGACACCAGTAAACTTGAACAGAAACGAACCTTGACAGGTTTGCTCATCTCTAGTAATGAGCAGTTGGATGTTTGGATGGATTTGACTCTTGTACTGAGTATAAAGGAAGTCAATGGGGAACTCAAGTATTTTTCCTGAAGATCTTCTGGAAAAATGCTTGAGTTCCCTACTGACTTCCATTATGCTCGGTACATGAAGCGATCCTGTCCGAGCGTCCAACTTATCTTTATGAATATTGAGAAGCATCGTAGCATGGTAGTGCTCATTCATCACTACTTATGACCCACGTTCTAAAGTAAAAAAAAACTAAATAAGACAGAATACTGTACTGTTCATGCCCCCATTATCCTTAAAAAGGGCACAGCTATGAATGTAAACATACTTTCGGTCCGAGTGCTGTTAGTGAAAAAAAATGATCTAACAGGAATAGCTCTCAGATCAATGTTATTCAAATAGGATGTTTAAATGACAGTTTTTCAAATGGACCATATGTCTATGTGTAAAAAAAAATTGCAGGGTGCACCAGCCTCTTCCATATTTCAGATGAAAGTTTCCTATTCAAGTCTAAGAGCGCAAAAAAATAAACTACTCATGTATGTATCAAATACGGTATATAGAATCGGATTTTTAAAAATGCATTGCAATAAGTAACATAGGAAACCTTATTTGGTCTAAAAAATGTGATTATCTTCTGATGCATAAAAACAAATGTCATATTGATAGCATATGAAAGACAATGAAGATGAAAAATAGTCCTCTTTTGCTTGTTGATATCAGCTGTGGGAACTGCCGGTTAGCGGCAGCCAGATTTCTCAAGTTTGTGAAAAATGTTGTACCTACCACTGAACGGGAGTGACCTATGCAGCCTCATTCTGAGAATGTTCTCAGAATACAGCTCCATAGGAATCAATGGATATTGTGGGACTTTACTCTGTTGGAACTTCAAAAATGTATTTGTAATTGGTAAATTAGTGAACAAGAAAGTGTGGGGGAGTGTTTATTCACCAACTAGATTACATTGGTAAGTCAAGGGTTTGAGTATTTTTTTTATTCAATAAATTGGTGAACAAGGGCCCGTGGGGGAGTGTTTATGCAAATAAACTTTTTTTCCCGTATTTTTTTTCACTCTATATTTACTGTGTTAGGAATGGAGGTGTATGATAAACACCTATCCATTACTATACTCATGGGCTTTATGCCAGCTGTCGATTCACAGCAAGGATAAACCCCAAATGTATTACCACAATTGTCACTCTACCAGGGCAATCAGGAAGAGTCAAGCAAAGAGCCATAATTGACACAACTAATGGATGTACCACTTCTGAGTCGGCTGCGGGCTGCTATTTTTAGGCTTGGAGGAATCAAATAACCGTGGGCCCTCCCAGCCTGATAATACCAGCCCCCAGCTGTCTGCTTTACCTGGGATGGTTGTCAAAAATAGGGTAGAGCCTAAGCCATTCTTTTTTTTTTTTTTGAATCAGCTCTTTTTTTATTAAATCATTAGGGATCAATACAGAGAGTATTTCACTTTTCATATAACTGATAACAATAAACAGATAAACACATGTGATTTATAAATCAGGTTCTTTCTCTGCATGTATGTAAATATAATAGAGTTCTCAAATCATAATTATATTATATAGCTTGAGCCTACAAACCTCGTGGCTCTATAAATAAACAAAACTTAAATTATGCAATAATGCCTCAGACTAACAGGAACACCTCCTCCATCAGCCGTGTCGCTCCACATCATATTGCTATACTCTCCCGCCCCTCCCTCTCCGTGCAGTCATCCATGAAACCGTTCCAGTCCTCTCTCACCTCTTCATTCAAAGTCCACTTCGTCACAGAAAAAACTAGTTTTAATTCCCTTCCTCACACATGCCATCACTGCAGGCACAACATTAACCAGTCCAGCATTGCATCCCGAACCAGTGCACTAGAGGGTAGGCCCGGCAACTCCATCCATGGCCGCCAAATGCTGTAAAACTTTTTCAATGTTTTTCTTTTTAAATAAACTCCCCTTTCCAATCTTATGACGTTATTTAATTTGTTTTTGAGCTCTAGTAATGTTGGTGGTAGAGGGTCTAACCAGTGATATGCAAGTAGCTTTCTTGCTTGGTACAAGATACGGGCTATTCCCAGAGTTGTTGGAGAATCCGGATCCACTTCTCCTTCCCACAGACTCAACAGGCACAGGCGGGGTGACGGTTGTATTGTGATATGATATATTTGATCTATAAGTCCCAGGGTTTGGTTCCAGAAATCACCAATGTGTCCACACTCCCACATAACATGCATCAAATGGGCATCATCCTGTCCACACCTAACACACTGTGTGTTTGGTCTGAGTCCCATCTTAAATAGTAGACTGGGAGTTTTATATACCCTGTGGATGAGATATATTTGAGACAGCTTTTCGCACTCCGAAACCGCCAGTTTAGGAACTTGTTCCAATATATCAGACCACTGGCCTTCCGTCAGGGGACTGACGTCTTGTTCCCATTTGCTTTTAACAATCAATGGATGTGTTTCCAGATGGGCAGGTAGTAATTTTTTATATAGTTCCGAAATAAGACCCTTAGAGGACTCAGATGTAAGCAGCCTATGTAATGTTTGATTATGTGTCACTGTTACCGGGTTTGTCCTCCCCTGTCTTTCCAGTGCGTGTCTCAGCTGCAAATACTTATAAAAGAAGACATGCGGAAGGTGAAACTCCGTTCTCAGTTGTTCAAAGCTTTTAAGAGTATTATTTTGTAGCACTTGTGACACTAAATGGATCCCTTTATCCTCCCATCCTCTGAACCCTACTAATTTTTTAATTTCTGGCAAGTCGGGGTTCTGCCACAGTGGCCAGAGCTCTGTAGGTCCGCTTATCCCCAAAAGAGACTTACCCCTGTCCCACACCCGGAATATCATAGCCAGTGTGGGATATCGTGCCCCATTTATCTGTCTTTGTCCCACATCCAACCGGCAACCTGGGTACTTCCATACTGATCCCTCTCTCACTATATCACCACTGGTATCATACCCTCCTTCTTTGCCCCAACCCCTCAGATGTTGCATCTGGGAGGCTATATAGTATATATATGGGTTTGGTACCGCCAGTCCTCCCTCCTCCTTTCCCCGCTGTAGCACTTCCAGTCGAATCCTAGCTTGCTTTTTCTTCCAAATAAGTTCCCGGAATATTGTATTAATTTTTACAAAAAATTCCCTACATATCCACACTGGAAAATTATGTATAAGGTATAGTAATTGTGGCATCATTACCATTTTAATTAAATTGGATTTGCTGATATTTGATAGCGGCAAACGGCACCAGGTATGCACTTTTGCTCTGAATCACTGTAACAGGGGTTCCAGATTTAGGGCCTGGAAATCCTTCGGGATTGGGCTGACAATTACTCCCAGATATTTAAACTCCCGGACCACAGGAACTGGAATCTGTAAGTCCGAAAAGTCCCCCGGAAGGGGGTCCAACGGCATTAAAGCCGACTTGGACCAGTTGATTCGTAGACCAGACCTCTGTCCAAATTCCCGAATGATATTCATTGCCGGCAAAATCGAGGAACGTACCCTGTCTAAATATAAGAGTAGATCGTCTGCGTATAATGATATCTTTTGTTCCACGGCTCCACACCGAAATCCCTCTACCTCCCTGGATTTCCGTATTGCCACTGCCAACGGCTCCACTGCAGTCGCGAATAGCAAGGGTGAAAGCGGGCACCCCTGTCTAGTACCTCTTCCAAGAGGAAAAGACTCGGAGACCCTGCCATTAACCCTAACCTTCGCCACCGGTGAGTCATATAGCAGTTTTACCCAATTTATGAATCTATGTCCAAAGCCCAGTTTCCGAAGTACAGCCCACATATATTCCCATTCAAGGCTATCGAACGCCTTAGCGGCGTCTAAAGACAAAATTGCCCTTTCCCCCGGTACCTCAGAACTATGTTGAATTCCCAAATATAATTTCCTGAGATTCATAGATGTAGCTCTGCATGGAATGAATCCTGTCTTATCACTCTGCACTATAGATGAGATGACTCGGGACATCCTATTGGCGAGCACCTTGGCCAGCAATTTAATGTCTGTTTGCAGGAGAGAAATTGGGCGATACGAATCCGGGATCTCTGGATCTTTTCCGGGTTTTAATATTAAGACTATTAAGGCTTCCCTCATAGAGGGCGGGAGGACCCTCTGCCTTTCAGATTCTTCAAATACCTTAAGTAGTTTGGGTAGCAGTAAGGGTGCATACGTTTTCTAAAACTCTCCAGGCAGGCCATCTGTTCCCGGAGCTTTTTCATTTTGTGTCTGGCCAAGCGCTTCCTCCAGTTCTTCAAATGAGATGTCCCGGTCCAGCAATTCCCTGTTTACATCACTCAGTGTAGGAAGAGAGAGAGCATCCAAATACTGCTCAATCTCAGTCTCCGTGAAGTCACAGTCTGATGTGTATAGCCGCATATAATACCTCTTTATTTCTCTTATTATATCCTCGCTTGCTGTTACAAAGTCACCTGATTCCGTCTTTAACCTATTTATATAAGAAGATCCTTCCTGTGCTCTAATGACTGTGGCCAGTAGGTGCCCCACGCCCTCCCCCGCCATAAAATAATTTTGTTTAAGGAAATAGCGTTTATTTTCTGCCACCGACATGAGATTTTCTTTGAGTGACATCTGTGCCTTCTCTAGAGTGTTTTTAGTTTCTACTGTCGGGTTGAGCACCACCGAAGCCTCTGCATCAGATACCTTCTGAATCAGACTCTGGGTGTAACATTTGGTTTGATTTTTGCGTATGCATATTTCTCTAATATATATGCCCCTTACCACAGCTTTCATAGAGTCCCAAACTATGTGTGGCGGTGCAGAGCACTCATTAAGATGAAAGTATTCCAGAATGTTATCATATAAAGATCCCCCAATAAGCTGGATGCAGAAGGGATTAAGTTTCCAGATAGGCCTGGGCAGAGCGAGGGGGTTTCCCCATGCAAGCGTAACATGTAATGGTGAGTGATCAGATACACTTCTAGGTAGGTAGCCCACCTTTTGTGTATATGAGGCCATAAGTGTGTTTCCACTAGCCAGGTCTATCCGTGACATGGTGTGGTGGGAGCTAGAGTAACAGGAGAATTGTTTGGTTGTGAGGTGTTGGGCACGCCAAAGATCTACAAAACCCAGCTCTGTTAGCATTCTAGCAAATGAAGTCGGGGCGGCGTTCTCCGATATGTTTCCCGAGTGTAATTTATCTAGATAGGGATGTAAGTAATTATTAAAATCCCCTATCAAAAGCGTCGGCACAGATGGAAGGGAATCTAAAATAGACAATATCCTTTTTACCGGTTCGACTGAATATGGTGGAGGGATATATATCGCAACCAGAATAAATTGTATACCATACAGCGTGCAAATCAAACATACAAATCTGCCCCCCGGGTCAATCTCTGATTTGGTACATGAGAACGGGATGGATTTGTGCACCAACACACTCACACCCCGTGCATGGGTCGAGTATGTGGAATGATATTCATGCGCGATCCATCCCTTCCTCAGCCAATGAACATTATCCCTGACCATGTGGGTCTCGGAGAGACATAAAATAGCCGGTAAAAGTTTCTGTAGGTGAGTAAATATAGCACATCTTTTGTTCACATCTCCGAGCCCTCTAACATTCCACGCTACAATATTTAAAGATGTCGCCATAAGCGTAGACTAAGATATGATCCGGACGGATACTTCATACCTGGAGGAGAGAGGCGTTCTCCACCGATTCTCAAAAACATTAGGTTGAGCGACACGACTGAGGCACACCACACTTCCCAAACAGATTGCATCATACAACAATAAACAAGAAAAACAAGGAGAGAGATAGGGCTCCGCACATCAGTGCGCAGTGCCCCTGCCCTCAAAATCAAGTGTATCTTACACATTTCTCCCAAATAGAGAGAATCAGGGCTAAAAACACGCCCCAAGTCCATGCAGGGAGGGGGGTCCACAACTCGCTAGTGCAGCGTGTGTCCACAATGAACCGGCCGTCTCCCAACCTGGATCCTAGATGAATTTAACTGTAATGATCTCACCAGCATAGCGTCCCAAACAAAAACAACGCCTGGCGGCAGAAAGGGAAATCTCAGGTATTCTTCCTCCTCAGGGATCTCTCATTGATATCCAGCCAAGACAATGCTGCCCCAGCCGTATCAAAAAAATGAGTCTCTCCGTTCGCAGCAATCCGCAGCTTAGCAGGGTACATCATGGAGTATGGCACTTGTAGGTTGCGCAGGCGTTTTTTGATCTCAGTAAATTGCGCTCTTTTACGTTGCACTTCCATGGAGAAATCAGGAAATATTGATATCTTCCTCCCATCAATTGCAAGTTCTTTGATATCTCTGGCGCTGCGCAGGATAGTGTCCCTATCTTTATAGTGCAGTAGTTTAATCAGAATAGGACGTGGGGGTGCTCCCGGCTGTGGGGCACGCGCAGGGACCCTGTGCGCCCTTTCAATGGTGAAGAAAGAGGATAGTATGTCTTTTCCCATGGTGTCTTTAAGCCATTTTTCAAAGAAATTCAATGGGTCATTGCCCTCCATCCTCTCAGGGACCCCCACCAGTCTCAAATTACTTCTGCGGGAGCGGTTCTCTAAATCATCCACCTTGTTTAGCAGTGTGGAGATATTTTGCGTGGCCTTTCCCAGCTCCCGTGACATTGGTGGTAATTTATCCTCTGTTGTACTCACTCTTTCCTCCAGCTCCCCCATTCTGACAGTCACCCCTTGCAGCTCACGTTTAACACAGGCCATATCTGAGGTGACAGTTCCCATCTGGCTGCTTAGAGTGGCCAATGTGGTATTGCAAGAGTTAATTGCTGCCAGAATGTCTCTCAGTATGGCCTCAGTGAAAACAGGTGTTGTTTGCTCCACATCTCCCCCTCCTCCCTCTGGCAGCGCAGGCCTCTGTGTCTGCATATCTTGTGCTGCTGAACATGCAGGGCCCAGGGTACTCACAGTCTCACCGTCGGGTATGTTTTCTCCTTGCTCCAGGGCCCGTTCAGCGCTGCCATCCGGTGCCTCGTTGTAGGTAGGATCTGTGCCAGGGGCCACTCTGGCAAACCGCTCCAACCTGCTTGCTACTCCCACTGCTCCAGCTCGGGATGGTGTGGATGCCGGCGGCGCCATATTGGATTCTTCAGAGGCACGCTCCTGCGCTTCTCTGTCCCTTTTATTGCTGCTGCGGGTCAGCATATTCTGGCTGTGCTCGCTTCCCCGGGTGTTATAAGTAGTGTTGCAGCCCTCCAAGGTCGGTAGTGCCTGTCAGCAAGGCCGGTGTGCAGGATGATTCAGGATCCAGGCAGGAGCTCACCCACGCTGCTTCCTCTCTACATGAGGTCCAGGCCACGCCCCCTAAGCCATTCTTTTAAATTATTTATTTAAATATTTTTAAAAAATGATGTGGGATCCTCTCTATTTTTGATAACCAGCCAAGGTAAAGCAGCGAGCTGAGGGTTGCAGACCACAACTGTCTGCTTTACCAGTGCTGATTATCAAAAGTAGGTGGGTCCCCAAGTTATTTTTTTTATTATTTATCACCTATACACATTTGTTTGGAGCACAATTGCCCCCATTTTGCTTCCTTTTGCAGCCCCCTAGCACTTACTACACCATTTTACAGCACAAAAGCTCGGGTGTCCATTACTTTTGTGGAGTACGTGGTCAAGTTTGGGTTAAGTCCCGGTCTTTAATCAAACTTTTAACTAAAGTACAGTATTTATTAAAACGTGATCTTCATATAATAACACACTTTTAAGTGACCTGAGGAGAAAGGAAATTCACAATGGAACAAAAGGCTGGCAGTAAGCCAATGGTTGTTGATCAAGAAAAAATAGCAAGCAAGCCAAAAAAAGTACAGAACGTGAGATGGATTGTAGTCAGAGCAAGCCTGGGATCACCATGCATCACAACATAATTGGGGAATCTCTTGAAGTTGTAGTATCTCAATTTTAACATTTAGTTACCTGTTATCAGCCTATTCAAAAAAATATATTTTCAATCTGACCACCAACTGCTAGTATTAACTGCTTTATAAGTATTTTGAAAAGTTATTAACAGGCTAGCCTGTGAATCCTATTCATCAGTCATAAGGGTACTTTACACGCTGCGATATCGGAATCGATATCGTTAGCAAGCGTATCCGCCCCCATCGGTTGTGCGTCACGGGCAAATCGCTGCCCGTGGCGCACAACATCGCTAACACCCGTCACACGGACTTACCTTCCCTGCGACGTCGCTCTGGCCGGCAATCTGCCTCCTTTCTAAGGGGGCGGTTCGTGAGGCGTCACAGCGACGTCACACAGCAGCAGTCCAATAGCAGAGGAGGGGCGGAGATAAGCGGGCGGAACATGCCGCCAACCTCCTTCATTCCTCATTGCCGGTGGATGCAGGTAAGGAGATGTTCGTCGATCCTGTGGTGTCACGCACAGCGATGTGTGCTACCGCAGGAACGACGAACAACATCGCACCTGCAGCAGCAGCGATAATTTGAAAAGGAGCAAAGTGTCTACGAGCAACGATTTTACACGTTTTTGCGCTTGTTGATCATTGCTCCTTGGTGTCACACGCTGCAATGTCGCTAACGGCGCCGGATGTGCGTCACCAACGACGTGAACCCGACGATATATCGTTAGCGATGTCGCAGCTCGTAAAGCACCCTTTAGTTTGATTTTTTATTAAATTTTTGTGTTAATATGAAAGAGGAAAATAAAATAGTGAAAATGGAATTTGAACAGAATGTCTGGAAAGGAGAAAAGTATTTTAAGGTTATGTGCGCACGTTGCATAGTGTACATGCTGAAAAATCTGCAGTGATTTGGCAGTCCATGTGCGCTTCAAATCGCTGAAGAAACATTGCATAATGGATGCAATGTGTCTGCAGAATAGGTGCCGATTTCATGCGCTCCAAAGAAGTGACATGTTACTTTTTTGAGCACAGCGATTTGGATCAAAATTTCAGCATGCAAATCGCTGTGCTCTCAAACGCAACGTGCGGATGGATTATGCACAATCGTCATAGATTGTGCTGGGGACGCAGGACGCATGCGTTTACTTTTCAGTGCAATATGCAGCGTAAACAGATGAAATTACGCAACATGCGCACATAGCCTAACAATTTGTGGTAAAATAACGGTGGCATAGGAGAGATAAATAGATTATCAATAGTGTACTTGGTAGATATTATCCAGTAGAGGAGAATATGTAGACACGTGTCTGCAACAGTAAATTTCTGTAGAGATAAAAATATAGCGCATATGAGAAGCACCCGTGGAGTGGAGTGATTTCTGTATATCTATATTATAGAATTGCTCACCTGGTTAGGTTGTGCGCCCTCGCACAACCCCGGTGTTAGATGTATAATTCCTCTGGGGGATGAGGGACTGTCTCAGCTGGCGTTATCCGTTGTTTTGCTGGGTGGATCCAGGTTTGTTGCCGCTGCTGGCTTCAGATTGACCGACTTTTTGAATCCTGGAGCTCTGTGCGGACCTGTGTCCTCCCGCTGTTAGTTCAAATGATCTGATGGATTCTATTACTCACAGCAGCTCTACCCGGATTCCCTTATGGGAGTAGGCATGTAGAAAAAAGATTCCGGTCTTTGTGAGCGCTAGTAATAGATCTTTGGTCTTTGATCTTTTAAGAAATTTGGCTTTATTATTAATAACATAAAGCTCTTGTATTAACACAACGCGTTTCAGCAAGATACACTTGCCATCCTCACTAGCGCTCACAAAGACCGGAATCTTTTTTCTACATGCAACAGTAAATTTGGCTGTTAAATGTGAAGAGTTAACTTTGTAGTGGAAATCCACGGCATACTTTGGTAAAAAGTATAAGGCCAAGTGCACACCGTGAGTTTTTTTTACCTCAGTATATGAAAGGCCATGTGCACATGTTGAGTATTTTGTGAGTTTTATATCTCAGTATTTGTAAGGCCACGTACACACGTTCACTATTTGGTCAGTTTTTACCTCAGTATTTGTAAGGCCACGTGCACAAGTTCAGTATTTGGTGAGGTTTTTTACCTCAGTATTTGTAGCCAAAACCAGGAGAGGAACAATCAGAGGAAAAGTGTAATAGAAACATGGGCTCCACTTCTGCATTATTCACCCGCTCTTAATACTGAGGTAAAAAAAACTCTCTAAATACTTAACTTGTGCACCTGGCCTAACACTGATGAGTTTTCACTGTTCACTTTCCACAATATGTATAACATTTTGTAAAATGTCATCCATAGTGCTGGAATTACAATATGCAACAGATATTGCACTGTGTATTCCTCTGTGTACATATACACTGATATATGCAATATATTATGATAAGCGCTCATTCACATGCAATAGATTCTGTCAAGCGAGAGAATCGGCCGATTATGCTAATGAAACTCTGATTAGGGTTTGAACAAAGTGTAAGGCTGGGTTCACAAATAGCGACAGCAACAACGACGTCGCTGTTACGTCACCATTTTCTGTGACGTAACAGCGACCTTGTAAGTCGCTGTTATGATCGCTGCTTAGCTGTCAAACACAGCGACACAGCAGCGATCATAACGTCGCTACATGTGCAGAGAGCAGGGAGCCGCGCACACTGCTTAGCACTGGCTCCTTGCTCTCCTAGCTACAGTACACATCGGGTTAATTAACCCGATGTGTACTGCAGCTACATGTGCAGAGAGCAGGGAGCCGCGCACACTGCTTAGCGCTGGCTCCTTGCTCTCCTAGCTACAGTACACATCGGGTTAATTAACCCGATGCGTACTGCAGCTACATGTGCAGAGAGCAGGGAGCCGGCACTGGCAGCGAGAGCGGCGGGGGCTGGTAACGAAGGTAAATATCGGGTAACCAGGGAAAGGGCTTCCCTTGGTTACCCGATGTTTATCTTGTTTGCAGCTTACCGCAGCTGCCAGATGCCGGCTCTTGCTCCCTGCTCGCTTCATGTCGTCGCTCTCTCGCTGTCACACACAGCGATGTGTGTGTCACAGCGGGAGAGCGCCTTTGAAGAAAACAAACCAGGGCTGTGTGTAACGAGCAGCGATCTCACAGCAGGGGCCAGATCGCTGCTCAGTGTCACACACAGCGAGATCGCTAATGAGGTCACTGTTGCGTCACCAAAACCGTGACGTAGCAGCGATTTTGGTAGCGATCTCGCTATGTGTGAAGCACCCCTAAGTTTACTGTGATCAGATTCTCTCGAATGCGAGAATCGGAGCCCAGGTGAAAAGATGGAGAGCTTAATTTCTCCATATTCTCCATGGTCTGTGTCGGAGCATATCGGACTGCACTTGGATGACATCTGAGTGCAGTCCATTAGTCACCTATAGACTTGAGTTGGGTGCATGCTGCCTGATATACACTGGATATCAAAATTAGAGAACAATGTTTGATCACTTGCTTTTTTCAGAAATAATGTAATCTACATTGACGAACATTTGAAGGTTTTTTGTAAGGAGTACACCATGCCAGTAAAACAGTGTTTTACAAAAGATCCAAAGTTTATCAACATAAAATTTTTACTCAAAACATGATGATCATAATTAGAGAACATGTCACGTCGGCTTTCCTAGCATGCCGGCGTCCCTCTGTACCTTGTGCAGCGTACCTGCTTCCATCTTCGCTGCCATCCGCATATAAGTGCAGTCCCCGCCTGCTCCAGGTGGATGCTCACGTGAATGTAGGCTCTGCTTCCACCTAGGCTGCAGACTCTGCACATGTTGTGTAGGGTTTCCCGCTCTCCAGCCTAGGGGTCGCGTGCGCAGTTCCTCATCTTTCATAGGGAGATGTGCGCACCTTGCTAAGGTGTCCCCAGCCTATTGCTGGGAGGCACCAACTATTTAAAGGGAGCCTGTCACCTAGAATATGCGTTATGACCTATCAGCAGACGCATGTGTGCCCTAATTACACCTCCCTACCCATCCCTGTGCTGTAAAATTGTATAATATGAAAGTCATAAAAAACGTTTTATTACCTTCATATTTTGTATGTAAATAGCAGGGAATGTGGTCACAGGTGGGGCGCCTTGCCCTATGGACGTCTGCATATTTCCATGGAGCGACGTCCCCGTTACTCATTCTATCCTGCGAGCATTGCGGCTTCTTTTCCGGGTTCTCCTTGTCAGTTTCAGACGTGCACTGCGCATGCGTAGTGCACGTCTGAAGCCGGCAATTGAACACCCGGAAAAGAAGCCTGCTGCAATGTGTGCAGGATAGAATGAGCGACGGGGACGTCGCTCCATGGTATCATGCCCACAGGGGCGTGATACCACGGAAATATGCAGACGTCCATAGGGCAAGGTGCCGCTCCTGTGACCACATTCCCTGCTATTTACATACGAAATATGAAGGTAATAAAATGTTTTTTATTACTTTCATATTATACAATTTTACAGCACAGGGATGGGTAGGGAGGTGTAATTAGGGCACACATGAGTCTGCTGATAGGTCAGAACGCATATTCTAGGTGACAGGTTCCCTTTAAGGGTTTAATAGGAGGTGGAGTGCATTTTGTGTCTTTGTATGTGTTTCTCCTGAAGGCATGGTGTCTTCTGTTCCAGAGTCCATTATACTCCCTGAGTCCGATCACCTGTCTGAAGCTGGTATCCTGTTTGCAGTCTGGTTAACCATTGTCCCGGCGTGCTCAGGTATCTGCAGATTCAGGGACCAGCGTATCTGGTTACTGGCATTTCCCCTGGAGTCCAGCCTGTATTTGTGTTACTGCCATGTCATGTTTCCTGATATCCTGCTGTGTGATGTAGCCTGATATCCTGCCATGTGATGTACCCTGATATCCTGCTGTGTGATGTACCTGAAGTCCTTCCTTGTCATGGGAATAAAGTTGTGTTTTATGTAAGATGACATCTGGATGTACCTGCTGAGCTGACATCACTCTGCTGTGGTCCATGCCTGTGCCTGCACTGCACTGTTGTGGTCCATGCCTACTGTACCTGATGTCTGTTGTCTGATGAACTCTGCTTGATGTCTGGAGCTTTACCCGATGTCTGGTCTCTGATGACCTCTGCCCGATATCTGGAGCCTGACCCGATATCCATGACCTATGCCTGAGGACCCGTGCCTGAGGTCCTGCTCCTGGAGTCTCATGCCTGATGTATGCTGGTGCTTAACTTGCTCATTCCTGTTCAGGTCACTGCTCTGTGTTCTTCTTCCCCAGTTCAGCTGTCACCCTATCCTGCTCAGCTTGCACAGTCCCTGTCTCTTGACCTGGGAGTTGCACCTGGTGTTCCACCTTGTGGCGAGTGCTTAGTTAAGCCCCTCTCTCTGCTAACGGGTAAGTCCGGGTTCCCCCTGTGGTCCAGTGGGTCCACTTAACTCTCGGGCACGCACCGCCTTCCTGGATCCACTGGCGGTGAGCTCGTGACAGAACAGCAATGACTGCAGCACAGAAAAAGAATATACCGTATATGCCGGCGTATAAGACGACTGGGCGTATAAGACGACACCCAACTTCTGCCCTAAAAATATAGAATTTGGGATATACTCACTGTATAAGACTACCCCGCTCCCAAATGAAAAAAAGTCTGCTTTGATTGCAACATGTTAATTTTAATTCCGCGAGAGCCGTACAATATGTTTTTAAAGGGCCATTGACAGATTAATCGCTCCAATGTTCACTTAGTACAGCAAGGAATGCTCCTCCCTGCTGTATAAAGCCACAACTGGACTGAAACAATGGTACTACACTCTGCTACAAACAGACACACACAACTCTGCTACAAACAGACAAACACACACAACTCTGGTACAAACAGACAAACACACACAACTCTGCTACATACAGACAAACACACACAACTCTGCTACATACAGACAAACACATACAACTCTGCTACATACAGACAAACACATACAATTCTGCTACATACAGACAAACACATACAACTCTGCTACATAAAGACAAACACATACAACTCTGCTACATACAGACAAACACACACAACTCTGCTACATACAGACAAACACATACAACTCTGCTACATACAGACAAACACACACAACTCTGCTACATACAGACAAACACATACAACTCTGCTACATACAGACAAACACATACAACTCTGCTACATACAGACAAACACATACAACTCTGCTACATACAGACAAATACACACAACTCTGCTGCTCTGTGGGGCCTGCACCCGCGGCTCGGCGGGTACAGCACCCGCGGCATCGGCGGGGGGGGGATTGGCAGGGCATACATCTGGGGGGTTAGAAGCAGCTCACCGGGGCCCATAATGGGGAGGCGGGGAGGGCATTTACCCGATCAGGTCACGGTGGAGAGGGGGCCCACACAGCGCCGGACAGAAGCTCGCCTCCTTCATCTGTGGGACTGAGAAGGCGGTAGCTCCGCCCACAGATGAAATTCAAAACAGGATGTCTGCGCGCCTTAAAGTGACGGCGCCGCAGATTGCTGCCGAGGACTGCGGTCCCCGGAACTCGGCCGGGGGCAGCAGAACTATAAAGGCGAGTGGGCCCCGGCCAAGGGACAGGAGAACTGACGAGGCCGAGTGGGCCCCCCCGGCTCTCCAGGGCCCTGGCATTTGCCCATAGACAGGTAGGAGCCCTGTCTGCGAGCCAGATACGGCCATCAAAAGAGCCATATCTGGCTCGCGAGCCATAGGTTCCCGACCCCTGCTGTATGATATATACCGTATTTTTCGCTTTATAAGACGCACCTGATTATAA
This sequence comes from Anomaloglossus baeobatrachus, assembly GCF_048569485.1. NCBI lineage: Eukaryota > Metazoa > Chordata > Amphibia > Anura > Aromobatidae > Anomaloglossus > Anomaloglossus baeobatrachus. Next base: position 307,945,078 of record NC_134355.1, read on the forward strand.
GACGCACCCCCAAATTTGGTGAAGGAAAAGAGAATTTTTTTTTTTAATGTTAAATGGGGTCCATCTTATAATGCCAGTGTCCCTCTAACAAATCATATAGGGTATATGTCCCTCATAGCCCCCCATCCTAAAATTAGCCCCCTTAATCTGGATATGGCCCCCTTATATTGAATATAGCCCCCTTGTGATGGCACACGTTCCCCTGTGCTGCCTATGGTCCCCTATGGATTGCACACGTTCCCGTGTTAGATAACGCCCCCATGCTGCTGCCCATGGCCCCTATAGATCGCACAAGTCCCCCTGTGTTAGATATCGCCCCCATAGTGCTGCCCATGGCCCCTATAGATCGCACAAGTCCCCCTGTGTTAGATATCGCCCCCATAGTGCTGCCCATGGCTCCTATATAGATCGCACAAGTCCCCCTGTGTTATATATCGCCCGCATAGTGCTGCCCATGGTCCCTATAGATCGCACAAGTCCCCCTGTGTTAGATATCTCCCCCATAGTGCTGCCCATGGTCCCTATAGATCGCACAAGTCCCCCTGTGTTAGATATCTCCCCCATAGTGCTGCCCATGGTCCCTATAGATCGCACAAGTCCCCCTGTGTTAGATATCGCCCCCATAGTGCTGCCCATGGCCCCTATATAGATCGCACAAGTCCCCCTGTGTCAGATATCGCCCCCATAGTGCTGCCCATGGCCCCTATAGATCGCACAAGTCCCCCTATGTCAGATATGGCCCCTAGGCTGCTGCCCAAAGTAAAATAAAACCCTCTTTCCTTACCTCCTCCAGCGCTGAGCTCCCTCCTGTCTGTCTCCGTGCTTCTGTTCTTCCACTTCCTGGTTCTCAGTGCGGTCATGTGATCGGCACAGCAGGCTGAGCTCTCTGCCTGCCTGATCACAGTGGAAGCAGGGACACGGGGAGAAACGCTGCAGGGGTAAGTAAAGCTTTTTTATTTTAGAATGAGCAGCAGCCTGGGGGCCAAATCTAACACAGGGGTGGGCATGTGCGATCACACTGGGACGCAGGCTCATATAATATGCACCGCTGCCCCAGCCCCTCACTGCGTGCGATTTCAGCACCATTGGAGATGGACAGCGGCTGTGCATATTATATGAGCGGGTGCAGGAGATCAAAGGCTGCAGCCCGCAGCGTTCCCCTGTGCTCCAGAGCTGCTGCCCCCACCTCCCCTGGACGCTGCAGTGTACATATATATATACACACACCCCCCCCGTATATCCGGCGTATAAGACGACCCCCCACTGTAGCCATTATTTTAAGGGGGTAAAAAGTCGTCTTATACGCCAGTATATACGGTAAGTACATTTTCTGAAGGTAACAACAGTCACCAATCAGTAGCAGTAGAAAGTGTACAGGCCTTTGCTTTGAATTACTTCAGCACATCTGCGGCCATAGGACATCTATAGTCTCTCACACTACTCTGGTGTGGTTTTGGTCCACTCTTCTTCCAGTCCCTTCTACAGTTCTTTGACTGTTCTGGGTTTCTTGGCCATAACTTAGTCACCAAGGATTTTCTAGAAGTTTTCTATTGGGTTTTACAAAGGACTCTGGGCTGGCCATTTTATTGTTTCAATGTTTTCTGTTTCCAGGAACTGTTTTACGCATTTTGCTGTGTGGCAGCAAAATTAATGAAAATTGAAGGTTGAATGATGAACACAAGTAAGGAACCATGTTTTGTTGAAGAAAGTTGTGATACACACTTGAATTCACTCTGCCATGTAGCTGTATGAGAAGTCTAACTCCTGCTGTAGAAAACATTCACCAAACCATGACACTTCCTCCACCACCTTTCACTGGCTTCTTAACACACTTTGAGTTCAGTCTTTCCCCAGTTTCTCGACGAACATAACTTTTCCCATCAGACCCAAATAAATTAAACTTGCTTTCATCACTAAAACGAACTGTGGAGCATTTCTTCTCTGTCCACACAACATGCTCCTCACCAAAGGTGAGTCTAGCCTTTTGATTCTTTCTGCTAATGAAAGGTTTGGTCACTGCAGAGTTGCTTTTTAGTCGAAATGCTCTTAAACGTCGTGACACTGTAAGACGAGACAGATCCTTACCCTGTTCAGTGCTGAACTTGGGAAGGGTTCTAGCTGCAGTGTTGAAATGATTACCCATGGAGATTCCCTGCATTATTCTGTCCTCTCTTGCATTTGTCTTTCAAGGGTGACCACCCTTCTTGGGGGTCTTGAAAGAGTTTATGATGTTATAAAGATGCAATATTCTCAAAATCCCAGACTTGGAATGACCAACTTTTCATGCTATGGCTGATAGGGTCACCCCTTTGGCCTTCATCTGGAGAACCTTCTTGCAAAGTCAGTGCAAATTGGAAATTTAGGTTGCCTGTTAAACAGGGTTTGTCAGATAATTAAGTAAATTAGCACCAGGTGCCAGATTAACACCAATAGCTTGCAAGTATATGAAAGTGTTCTCTAACATTGATCAGTGTTCTTTTACATTTATCTCATTTACATTTTTGAAAAAAATTCAATGTATGAAATAAGCTTAAAATATTGCTAGTTTACGCATATTAGAATATATTCACATAGGACTACACAATGACCTTAACATTTAGGAAATGGTGTGTTGTTCTCTAATTTTGATCTCCACCGTATGCTGTCAAAAGCAGCATGCAGCAATTGTTTTTCTCATGCAGAATTGGCACTGCCCCATAATATAGGGCTGAGTTCACATGTCTTGTAGTCATCCGTTATCACGGATCCATTATAGATCCATTAACAAAAAGTTGTGCAAACCCAATTTTTCTTTTTGTCCATTGTCAAATAATGGATATCAGCCGGGTCTGTTTTTAACATGTGGAGTCTATGGACAACGGATCCGTTAACAGATTGGTATTTATCGTGCATTTGTAATGGATCCATTAAGAAAATAAAAGATCTGTTACAAATGCAAGTACAACAGTTGGCTAAGTAGTAATTTGTTAACAGATCCATTGTCCATAGACTCCCATGTTAAAAAAAAAAAACAGATTCAGCAGAGATCAGTTTCCCAAAGGATCCATACTAACAGATGACTACAAGGCATGTGAACTTAGCCTACCATTGGTCAGAGGGCTGTCTGATAAAACATTGGAGAGCACTCATCCGAGGTATACACTCATGTGAGCCCATCGATCAAACATGGTTTCTCTGCTGTTGTGTTAAGCCCTTCTGTTATTTCCCTTTTAGCCTATGTGTGAATGAGATGTAGAGGTGAGTTCAATAATCCTTTTACTTTATCAAGCTTAATTAAATATACACATGTGAACACTTTTCATTCTTACATTTAGTTTTTAATCGATTAATGAATATTAACAAATAGCAGTAAGACTCGTTAATGATACTTACTGAATATAATATGGTTTTACTTTTCTTCTTCATAGGCATGCTAAAATTGCAGCATTTTGAAATATATCAAATACATTGACATCAGTCATCAAAGTGAATCGATGTTAATAGCTTGTCTGATACCTACAATGAGCTAACAGCGTGGCACTCAACCCCAACCAAACTGTATTTGGAAGAGTATAATGCGCTCTATATTATTCATAATGCCCGTTATACAATTCACGCTGTAGCCATTCTCAAACAAACAATCTTGCCTACAGGAGGTTTCACTGCACAGAACAAAGTTATGTTTCTTGGATTGCGCTGACATTAAATGAAGTGTCCCCGGCTGCAAACTTTTGTAGTAAGGCTGGGAAGAATAGCTTGTAGCAAATTGTGTACTTATAACTTTACAATACAATTTAAAGGCCTTCACAGGGGAAACATCTAGAATCTAATGATTCCCTTTTTATATAGTTTGTAGGAATTAAATTGGCTGGAAATGCAAGGTTTAAATTTTATTTTATTTCACATATCGTATTCTTTACCATTGTATCGGAATATATCTACTGACCAAACTCTAAATGTTTTATTGTAATGAAAGGAATTGTCTCACCTTTTTTTTCACGTTGATCGATGGACAGTCCCAACCAGTGGCATTGTTTTACTGCTGAACTATGTACTCCTCATTAATGCAAACAGAGACAACTTTACCTGTGCATCATCACAGGAGCCCGATAGACATGAAAATGAGGGCTAACAGAGCCCAAAAAGATACCTGTGTATGATCGCCCCCTGCTGACAGAATGCAATAAGTGAACAGAAATCTAAAGGGAACCTATCAAGTGATTTTTGCTGACCAAATACCGTAGATGGCAGAATGAATTACAGCTAGGTATATAATTCTTTTAAACAATCCAAATATAATATTGTTTGAAGAGTGGACTTGGGCCCAGGCTGGCTTGTACATAAAACTACTTTTATCTCAAGCTATGTTCCTCGGCCGTATGTGCAAAGGATATATTCTCTGAAATACTGTAGCATTTCAGAATATAATATACTTGCCTGCAATCCTGCGTTTGGTACATGTTGCCCATGGCTTGGGCAGTATGATTTACTTGACATTCGTTGTAAGCAATGAGCTGTACAAAATAAAAAATCCACTCTTGAGAATGAAGAGAATTTTTAAATAACATGTAAGTTTGGAATTTCCAAGCTTTTACCAGCACTTTTCACCTTAACTCACATAATATAATGAGAATAACAATTTAATTGCTATTAAAAATCCTCTCCATTTTCAAGAACAAAAGGATTTTTTTATTTCATTTTTTACTGCATATTACCTAGGTTACCGGCCGACTCTGCAGTATGTCAGTTGTTGTTAGTCTTTTAGGCAAGCCCTTTGCAGGTTCTTTACTGTACAAATTTCAAGCACAGGTCTGCCACAACTCCTCTGATACTACAGAAATACAGTTGCCGCCTCTTACAGTATCGAACAGATCACAGTTCGGGCAAGTGGTTGACCATGCTAGTGATTGAAATTGTAAATTAGTAGGCATTTACCATCCTCTGGAAACCAGGAATTAAGAGCCTTGTGCACTCTACAAAATTATGGCTCTATGCAAGCTACAGAATATATCAGTCTTAATATTCTATGTATCCCTAACCTTTGGGTTATGTGTCAATACTGTTTATTTTGTACAGTATGTAATTTTTTGGGTTTTCTCCTTTAGTAGACAATTGTGATCATTGTCTGTAGTTTAGACATATCTTTTAGCAAAGTATGAATCTAAGGCTAGGTTCCACACTGCGTTTTTTTGACGCTGCGTTTTTGTGCGTTTTTGGCTGCTAAAAACGCACAAAAACGCACCTGCGTCGAAAAAACGCATCAAAAAACGCATGCGTTTTTACCGCGATTTGGTGCGTTTTTGGCTGCGTTTTGCTGCGTTTTTGATCCCTGCGTTTTGCTGCATTTTTCCAATGCATTGCATGGGCGGAAAACGCAGAAAAACGCAGGAAAGAATTGATATGTCCATTTTTTTTTTCAAGCTCAAAAACGCAGCTTAAAAAAACAGTTGTGTGCGCACAGCAAAAATGAAAACTCATAGACTTTGCTGGGGAAGCAAAGTCATGCAGTTTTGAGGCCAAAAACGCACCCGAAAAACGCACAAAAACGCCGTGAAAAACGCACTGTGCGCACATAGCCTAAGGGTCTGTATACCACTGTGTGTGTAATCATGCAGGAGCTAAGTGCTTCTACTTCTTGGGTTAAGCACTTCAATCCTACAGTACAGTTGTATATAGCAAAAAGTCACAGGCATGGGCTGGATTTCACAGAAGTACCATCATGACAGAGATGGGGTCTTTGGCAGACCCCCCACCTGGCATCGGAACCCATAAACACCCCGGAGTTGGGTCATGACCCCACAGTAAATGCCGCTGTCAGATATTGAATAGGTTAACAGCCGCAGGTTTACTAGAACCATTTAAGGCAGATGATGGCTGAAAATCCCAGCCATCATCTGCTGGAAAAGATGCAGGCTCTCAAGCCAAGTCAGGGAGCCAGTAAATGACATACATGTTTGTTATATCCTGTTAAGGGGTTTAGTGAATATATTTATGAAAAAAATATTAAAAGAATTGGTAAACTTTAATCAGCAATATATTCCTGTTTATATTATGTGTTGGATGATTGATTAGCGTTCATAGCCACTGTGTATACAGGGTTTACTGTATAGAATGTAGTATGGTCACCCAAAGTGAACCCCATCTCAAAGAGAGCACCTCCTTCTGAAACTTAGTGGCACACAGATGTTTTGAAAAAGATGTTCAGCAAAATATTCAAGATTTGTACATACATACAACATAGGTCACAAACACACCTGTGTGCATGAGGTCTTAAGTTCACAAGTCACTGTCTCCCAACTGATGAGTGCACATAATCTCCTGCTGCTTTGCATGCTATCACGTTGGCACTGTCTGCTTTATCTGACAATTTTTAAGTGGAGATTTTAAAAAGGTTATGTTTTCTTGAATTCAATGCAGTTTCTTATTTGCACCATTTAATTTTCTGCCATGGTGTTTCAATTCATTGAAGCGTTTGTTATTCCGGTGGTGCTGTTTATTCGATCAATGTCTTATTTCATTTGTATCAGATTAGTTTACTACAATTCCCTACTTTTTAAGAGGTCTATTAAGTCTGCAATACAGCTAAGTTTAATGAGATATTTAGGATTATAAAGAAATGGTATAAGATGTAAAAAAGGAAGATGATCATAATAATAAGAACAATTATAGATACAGAGAATAGAAATCCCCGTATTTAAGTAATACATGAATTGCTGAATATCCTCCATAGGATTTAGAGTCTCTTAGTATTTTTTCAGTATGATGCCACCAATACATTTGGCATTTTAATTATATGATACAAAAAGTACAATGTGCCCTAGAGAATAGAAATAAGTGCTATTTTATGTGAAATCTCTGACAGTAATTGATTTTCAAAAGAAGCACAGTAAATGGAAAATGCAAAACATACTATATTTTTTATCTCATACAGTAATTTTAGTGAGGTGTCTTAACCCCTTGTCATCATCACAGCAGAGATTGGCCTTTATCACCAACCATTTTTTCACTTTTTTATTCTAGCATACCAGGACTCGTCTTTTCTTTTTTGTTTTCTTTGCTTTTTGCAGAATGTGCTGTCTTTATAGGGGCATAATTTTGGGATTCAAAGTTACATTTTTATTAACTTTTCATAGGCAGGAATAAAAACAAAACAGAAATCTTGACATTTTTTATGTTTTGAAGGGGTTATCCCACGAAAAAAGTACATTTCAATTAACAGATCTTAGAATAATAATAACATGTTTTTTTGGAGTAAGAATTACTACACCACAATTGTGAAAAAAGTATACAGTTTTTATTATTACAAAAAATACTGGAAATCACATGTGATTGCAGTTAGTGATTAGACATACATAGTTAAAATCCAATTAAATGAGACAGAGAAAAGAAGGTCACAGGGAGGAAGACAGGCTACCCCTTAATTTCTGTGCAGGGAACAGGATAGTTAGATTATATCCCAGATGGCCATATAAATAACCAGAAAAACATAGGTATATCCCCTAAGATAGTAGAGTAATGGAGTGCTTATACATGAAAAGTAACCAACAGGATAAGGTCCAAATCAGGGCCTGAACACAATAGTATGTAACACCACCAGCGAGTACATAGCATAATCTCAAATAAAAAAAAAAAAAATGTATACATTGGTGGACATTGGCACCTGAAGGACCTACCTGTGGTATGTATAGCACCCAAGGAGGGGAGTCTGTCAGCCTCCCATGTGGACCCAGTCCCGACATGTGTTTCACGGGGATACCCGTTGAAGCACCTGCGAAACACGTGTCGGACCGGGTCCACATGTGAGGCTGACAGACTCCCCTCCTTGGGTGCTATACATACCACAGGTAGGTCCTTCAGGTGCCAATCTCCACCATTGTATGAATTTATTTTTTTTTTGAGATTATGCTATGTACTCGCTGGTGGTGTTACATACTATTGTGTTCAGGCCCTGATTTGGACCTTATCCTGTTGGTTACTTTTCATGTATAAGCACTCCATTACTCTACTATCTTAGGGGATATACCTATGTTTTTCTGGTTATTTATATGGCCATCTGGGATATAATCTAACTATCCTGTTCCCTGCACAGAAATTAAGGGGTAGCCTGTCTTCCTCCCTGTGACCTTCTTTTCTCTGTCTCATTTAATTGGATTTTAACTATGTATGTCTAATCACTAACTGCAATCACATGTGATTTCCAGTATTTTTTGTAATAATAAAAACTGTACACTTTTTTCCCAATTGTGGTGCAGTAATTCTTACTCCAAAAAAACATGAAAAATACCCTCCCTCATTCACAAGTTTTTGTATGTATTCTATGGGGTTCATGTACACTACCATCATTATGAGGTTCGCTGTACTTGGTCTTTGTTTTTCTATTAGAATAATAATAAGTTTCACAACTGGATATGTTAAAAAAAAATGTTCCTGTGATGAAATAATCTTATAGATCTGTTCCTGCTATGTGCTGTGTAATGGCTGTGTCTGACTGTACAGGGATATAGTCTGATCATACCACATCTCCTGGGCCGGGGAGGAAGCAAAAGTCATTTATGATAAGTGAGTATACGGACGAAACAGCAGGAGCTCACTTGTTACTTTTGGAGGTAACACATTTTCCTGTTTATCACAACAGCAAGTGTTTCTGTCCCATCCCCAGCCATATGAGCTCATCATAAATCAAGTCGTTGACGTTATAGCTTAGCGGCAGCAGGATGACAACCCCTGCACTCGTGCCATTCCAGGGATGTAACTGTACGCCAGATTGCAGTACATTACCTTCAGTTACATCCATTTTCTGGTAGGTGTTAAAGGGAGTTTTTGTACATAAAGCTTGCACACAGATTTCTGCAATCTCCATGCAGCTAAAATCGAAAATCATAACATTTTTATAGACAAATGTGTATTAATTGAATATACACTGAGAGTTTTCTAAAGTGATAACCACCTAAATTCTAGATTCATACATTTACAAGTACTGATGCATTGAAGTACATTTTCATGACAGTAGAGAGAAATGTGCTGTCAATATATTAGCTTGCAGTGAATTATCTATTCAGCAACTAACCAGAGAATACTCTAAGAATTATTAGAAATGTATAAATGTATGGATTTATAGGTAACTTGAGAGCACACACAGTACATGCTCATTCATAGGCATCATGTAACAGTTGCTTGGTCTATCATTTCAATCAAGTATGTTTTACTCTAAAATGCTGCTGAATTTTAGAGAAAAACGCACATTTAAAAGCTAACTGGGGATCATGCTGCTTGGGTGGCTCAACTTTATTGGTCAACTATGGAGAAGCCTGTTCTGAGTGAAACCTGTCTAGTTAATCCGCTGTATGGTCTTGGCCACAATGCTGCAGCTCAGTTTCAGGATGTTGGCAATCTTCTTATAGTGTAGGCCATCTTTATGTAGAGCAACAATTCTTTTTCTTCAGATGCACAGAGAATTATTTGCCATGAGGTGCCATGTTGAACTTCCAGTGACCAGTACAAGATATTGTGTGAGTGATAACACCAAATTTGCCACACACGCTCCCCATTCACATCTGAGACCTTGTAACATTGAGTCACATAACACCGGGAAGGGAAAATGGCTAATTAGGCACAATTTAGCCATTTTCCCTTAGGGGTGTACTCACTTTTGTTTCTATCAGTTTAAACATTAATGGCTGTGTGTTCAGTTATTTAAAGGGCACACCAAATTTATGCTGTTATACACTGTGTAAAGGAAATGATACATGGTTTTCTAAATAATTTACAAATATAAATCTGAACATTGTGATGTGCACTTGTATTCAGCCCCCTGTAGTCTGATATGCCTAAATAAAATCCTGAGTGACAATTCCCGACAGAGAGAGTAACAAATTGAAAATATCTCTAATTTTACAAAAAAATTGAATTATGCTTCCTTTGAAGTTTTTTATTTGTTTCATGTGAGATCTTTATTATCCTGATCTGTAAAGGTTCAGGAAAGAGATAAAAATATATTTACACTCATATTGTTACTTATCTGTCTTGCCTCCATGCCACTAAGCCACGTGCCACCACCAATGTGCATCGCCTGAGAAGTAGAACTTATGCATGAAAAAACAATTTCACGATGTATGTTGTGATGTAAGTTGCCTACTCAGTGCCGGAAGGCACAGTAAAAAGAGAAGAAAAAGGACATCGTAGGCAGTGCCAAAGGGAAAAAGAGACCAGAAGGAGCTCTGCAGAGGCCCAGATCGATAGCTGCGACAGCAGGACAGAGGAGTATCAAGATGAGAGGGGGGAGGTTTCACCCTACATTTATTATGCTCTGGATTCATGGCCACAGAGTACATTAAAGAGCTTGACCACTAGTTTTTTATTTATGACCTATATTCAAGTTAAGCCATAAACATCTGATTTGTGATGGTGTAACACCAAGCACCCGCACTGAACAGCTGTTACAAGCAGCAGTGGCCAGAAGTTCTCAGAATTTGTCAACAGCTCCATAATTTCTATAATAGCCACGGCTGATTAGACATTAATGACTTAGCCTCCTTAAGGTTGAATATACAGGGGAACAAAGTCTCTAAAAACCAAACTGTGCCAACATTGTAATAAATCCCAATTTTAAAAATGATTTTGAGCACAAACTACATGTATTTAAGAAAAATAAAAAATGTCAATAAAAGGTGTCCAACTTCTTTGTTACATTCAAGCAACAGTTAGAAAATGAGCACATGTATGTTCCTCATTATAATAAGAGGAAATTAGTCAAGTAACTGATTTAGAAAGATGGCATGATACTTCTTGTTAGTTCCAGTAGTATAATAATAATAGTTATTCACTTATATAGCGCCATTAATTCCAAAGCGCTTTACATACGCTGGCAACACTGTCCCCATTGGGGCTCACATCTAGAGGCCCTGTCAGTATGTCTTTGGAGTATGGGAGGAAACCAGATTACCTGGAGGAAACCCCCCAAAACACGAGGAGAACATAAAAACTCCTTGCAGATGTTGTCCTTGGTTGGATTTGAACCCAGGACCCCAGCGCTGCAAAACTGCAGTGCTAACCACTAAGACACTGTGCCATGGGGTGTTTTTGAAGCTTCATATTTTTGTTTTGCAAAAAATGCAGCCCCTTAAGTTCTGTAAAAGTGGATGGGATCCACGGCTCCTCTGATACTACAGAGATAATGTAGTACATTTTAAAATCCGCCATATGTCAATTCCTCTTGTGGTATATTTGTATTTTATGTGAAGATTTTCCTAAAAGACTAAAAGAGAATACTTTCCTTATTGATCCATTTGTTCAGAAAGGATGGCCTCAACGAGTTTATTCTGTGCTTCAGGTTCATCAGGAGGCCATGAGTAGGTTGTGGATGTCCCAGGATGAGGTGGATACTTGCTTTTTTGTGATTCTATTTGGCTATTTGCAGTGACTACACTCATTGTGGTGTTTGCTTTAGCTATTTTGGTTATACAGTATAACCCCACACAGTCAAACCTCTATTTTGTGGATAACTTTTGGTACGGGCAGGTTCTAGTTTAGGGACTGCTTAGGGAATCCCAGGAAGAATCATCAGTAACTGGGGCACCAATTGCACTTTTTAGGGTGCCGACCTCCGCAGCTAAGTAGGGCTATCCCTTAGGCAGAGGTGTATCTAGGCAGGGGCTGGCAGGGCATCTGCCCCGGGTCGCAGTGTCGGGGGGGGCACTGTCGGGCCGACTGATGCAGCCCTGAGTTTCCCAGGCAGCTAGGGCCAGCTTCAGCACCCGTCAGGAAGGGCGGTGATGTATGCTGCGTCCCCCGGGCAGAGTTCTGGGGACCAGAGAGCTCATGCCGGCAGCTGCACTTCCCTGGCTGCTGGTTCTTAAATGCTCCCCTGCATGCAGCTTTCACCGCTGCGTGTAGGGTGTAATTTAATCTCTGGGCGGAGCTAACACGCAGCGTGCACAGGGCTCCCACAGATGAAGGTAGATGCTAGAATATATGGGCTCCAGTGGCGTACTGTCCATAGAAGCAGGCCACGCCACTGCTATGGGGCCCGGGACCTGAAAGGGGCCCCGTGACGGCTGTCCGCTCTGTATGCACTTTCACTTTCATAATTCCCAGCACGGGCAGAGAACACAAACAGAAGCAGAAAGCAGAAGAACCAGAAAGAAAAAGCACAGGACAGGGTCTAAACACAGCCAGGACAGGAAGTGCAGCAGAGAGGCCGGAGCCACTAACATCTCTCACATCACAGGAGCAGGTGAGCATTATAATGTACAAACACAAATGTCTGCCTTTAACACTACAGAAAGAAAGTGCCCTGTACTGTCACATCCCTGTGTATTATTTCTGTACTGTAAAATACCTGTGTATTCTGTATTGTGACATCACTGTATATTATCCATGTACTGTAACATCCTCCCTGTGTATTATTCCTGTACTGTCACATCCCTGTGTATTATCCCTGCACTGTAACATCACTGTATATTATCCCTGTACTGTCACATCCCTGTGTATTATCCCTGTACTGTGACATCACTGTGTGTTACGCCTGTACTGTAACATTCCTGTGTATTATCCCTGTACTGTCACACCACTGTGTATTATCCCTGTACTGTCACATCCCTGTGTATTATCCCTGTACAGTGACATCACTGTGTATTATCCCTGTACTGTAACATCCCTGTGTATTATCCCTGTATTGTAACATCCCTGTGTGTATTATCCCTGTACTGTGACATCACTGTGTATTATCCCTGTACTGACATCACTGTGTATTATCCCTGTACTGTAACATCCCTGTGTATTTATTATCCCTGTATTGTAACATCCCTGTGTGTATTATCCCTGTACTGTGACATCACTGTGTGTATTATCCCTGTACTGTGACATCACTGTGTGTATTATCCCTGTACTGTGACATCACTGTGTGTATGATCCCTGTACTGTGACATCACTGTGTGTATTATCCCTGTACTGTGACATCACTGTGTGTATTATCCCTGTACTGTGACATCACTGTGTGTATTATCCTGGTACTGTGCAGAGTTTTACTATAGATCTTAAGGCTATAAAGAGGGTCATAATCATTACCATTATATGGGGAGACAGATGTGAAAATCTATATTGTGTGTGGTGAAGGGCACGAAGGAGGACATACTACTTTAGGCCAAGTTCACACACTGCAGACTTGGGGGGGATTTGTAATGTGTTGGAACTGGTCTTGGTGCAGTGGGCTTTGCTCAGTAACAGGATGAGGTTATATTCAGACTCCATCTGGTGATAATATTTGGTTATGGTGTGGAGGCATTATTTTGCAATGTATACTAGTGTTATTGGTTTTGATATGTGGGTGCTGTTTAGTATCACTATGTAGTATGTATTATTTGGTAATTTTATAACTAGTTTGTTGATGCATTACTAAAAAGAAATGTAGCTATTTATAGATTTGTTTAATTGAATTATTTTTAAATGTATCAGTAATTACTGTGAGACACTTTGGTAGGACTATTTTTTATTACTGTTTTCTCTGGAGATCTTTGGTTTGTTAGCTGCAGCTGATTCCACTGTTTGCAGGCGGTGCGGTGCTGAGCGAGCGTCAGGCAGTGCGGTGCTGAGCGAGCGTCAGGCAGTGCGGTGCTCAGCGAGCGTCAGGCAGTGCGGTGCTGAGCGAGCGTCAGGCCCTGCGGTGCTGAGCGAGCGTCAGTCAGTGCGGTGCTGAGCGAGCATCAGGCAGTGCGGTGCTGAGCGAGCGTCAGGCAGTGTGGTGCTGAGCGAGCGTCAGGCCCTGCGGTGCTGAGCGAGCGTCAGGCCCTGCACTGCTGAGCAAGCGTCAGGCAGTGCGGTGCTGAGCGAGCGCCAGGCCCTGCGGTGCTGAGCGAGCGTCAGTCAGTGCGGTGCTGAGCGAGCGTCAGGCCCTGTGGTGCTGAGCGAGCGTCAGGCCCTGCACTGCTGAAGGGCACGAAGGAGGACATACTACTTTAGGCCAAGTTCACACACTGCAGACTTGGGTGGGATTTGCGATGTGTTGGAACTGGTCTTGGTGCAGTGGGCTTTGCTCAGTAACAGGATGAGGTTATATTCAGACTCCATGTGGTGATAATATTTGGTTATGGTGTGGCGGCCCTATTTTGCAATGTATACTAGTGTTATTGGTTTTGATATGTGGGTGCTGTTTAGTATCACTATGTAGTATGTATTATTTGGTAATTTTATAACTAGTTTGTTGATGCATTACTAAAAAGAAATGTAGCTATTTATAGATTTGTTTAATTGAATTATTTTTAAATGTATCAGTAATAACTGTGAGACACTTTGGTAGGACTATTTTTTATTACTGTTTTCTCTGGAGATCTTTGGTTTGTTAGCTGCAGCTGATTCCACTGTTTGCAGGCGGTGCGGTGCTGAGCGAGCGTCAGGCAGTGCGGTGCTGAGCGAGCGTCAGGCAGTGCGGTGCTCAGCGAGCGTCAGGCAGTGCGGTGCTGAGCGAGCGTCAGGCCCTGCGGTGCTGAGCGAGCGTCAGGCCCTGCGGTGCTGAGCGAGCGTCAGTCAGTGCGGTGCTGAGCGAGCATCAGGCAGTGCGGTGCTGAGTGAGTGTCAGGCCCTGGGGTGCTGAGCGAGCGTCAGGCCCTGCGGTGCTGAGCAAGTGTCAGGCAGTGTGGTGCTGAGCGAGCGCCAGGCCCTGCGGTGCTGAGCGAGCATCAGTCACTGCGGTGCTGAGCGAGCGTCAGGCCCTGCGGTGCTGAGCGAGCGTCAGGCCCTGCACTGCTGAGCAAGCGTCAGGCAGTGCGGTGCTGAGCGAGCGTCAGTCAGTGCGGTGCTGAGCGAGCATCAGTCAGTGCGGTGCTGAGCGAGCGTCAGGCCCTGCGATGCTGAGCAAGCGTCAGGCAGTGCGGTGCTGAGCGAGCGCCAGGCCCTGCGGTGCTGAGCAAGCATCAGGCCCTGCGGTGCTCAGCAAAGGTCAGGCCCTGAGGTGCTCAGTTAGCGTCAGGCGGTGCGGTGCTCAGAAAGCGTTGGGCACTATTACTTTGGCTGCTGCTGGTTTGTACTTTTTTAAGAAGTTCTTGAAGGTATTCCAGGGTTGTTCTATTCACATCAATGGTACAATGCTGTAAAACTGCTATATAGTCGGCCGATAGCTGGATCTCCAGATGTAATAATGGCCTGTCCTAAGGATAAGACCTGAAACTGTAAAGGTTGGAACATGCACTTGATGCTGTGCAGTGGACTACTCTAAAATGAAATTTAATTTTATTCCTAAATCTCTGTCTATCTAAATTCGCAATTTAATATTTTTTTAATATACAGTACTGTAATTAGAAATTCCCTATCCTTCCCTCACTTCTCTTAACTGCTTTATTTTTTATATTTCCTCTATGATGTCACTTTGTTTGAAAATCCCAGTGCATGCTAGGAGGCTCAAGCGAGTCATGATCAGGGGGCACAGGCTGTGGTCACTGTCGCAGCCTGTGCCCCCTCCCTGAAATTAATTGTCATCAGTGACGTCCATTTCAGGAGCTGGGCTCGTCCCTGCTCTATTGATTATATGTCGGCTGTCAATTACCACGGATAGTCAGTGGAATCTTGTAACTATGCAGAATTCTTCTCAGTGCACAATGGCAGTGCACTCCCTCGCCGGCTCTGATTACAAGTCACAAGCCGGCAGCAGACCGCATGGTCAGTGCACATGCAAAGTAAAGAACGAGCAAGCAGAGACCAGAGCCATTCCAACAAGTGACGTCACTTCTGAACAGAGCTGGTGAAGGAGTGCACTGTCATTGTGCACTGAGAAGAATAGTGCACAGTGGTAAGATTCTACTGAGCATCTGTTTGAATTGACAGCTGGTGCCTACAAAATAAAACACGGATTAGCCCGGCCCCTGAAATCCAAGTCACTGATGATGCTTTGTTTCAGCAAGAGGGCAGAGGCTGCAGATTGACCAGAGTCTCTGCCCCTTAATGACATTTGAGTATCCTAGGGTGCAATGGGGATTTTCAAACAAAGTGTCATCATAGAGGAAGTAGTAAAACAATACAGCAGAGGAGTGAGAGAATTTTTCATTAACATATTTTAGAAAAAAGATTGGATTATAACAGATTTAGATGTAAAGTAAAATTTAGTTTTGGACCACCTCTTTAATGAATCAGAGCCAATAAGTATAGGTCACTTATCAGGGGTCACTGCTTTGTGCTTGCCCCCCAGGCAAAAATTCGCCAGCCAGCCCCTGATTCCCAGCCAGGCTGAGTGTCAGACTGTCAGTGTCTAAAGCTCAGCGCCGGCGCGTAGTGCACACTGCAGTGTCCTAGAGGCTCCTCCTGCTCTGTTGCGCCTATGGAGGCAGGCTGGCAGGTGTGAGCCATTGGTGGATGTACTGCTCACGGGCGGCTCAGCACGGTGTCTGCACCCGGCAGAGACTCAAACGGGCGCATCAGGCACAGTCAAAACAGCAGCACGGTAATAGTCTACTTACTGGACTGGTAAATGAATATCCTGGCTAAAATAAAGATTAATTCCTAATGTGTATACACTGTGTGCACAATTATTAGGCAAATGAGTATTTTGATCATATGATAATTTTTATACATGTTGTCCTACTCCAAGCTGTATAGACTTGAGAGCCAACTATCAATTAAGTAAATCAGGTGATGTGCAGCTCTGTAATGAGGAGGGGTGTGGTGTAATTACATCAACACCCTATATAAGGTGTGCTTAATTATTAGGCAACTTCCTTTCCTTTGGCAAAATGGGTCAGAAGAGAGATTTGATGGGCTCTGAAAAGTCCAAAATTGTGAGATGTCTTGCAGAGGGATGCAGCAGCCTTGAAATTGCCAAACTTTTGAAGCGTGATCACCGAACAATCAAGCGTTTCATGGCAAATAGCCAACAGGGTCGCAAGAAGCGTGTTCGGCAAACAAGGAGCAAAATAACTGCCCATGAATTGAGGAAAATCAAGCGTGAAGCTGCCAAGATGCCATTTTGTCGCCAGTTTGGCCATATTTCAGAGCTACAACGTTACTGGAGTATCAAGAAGCACAAGGTGTGCCATACTTCGGGATATGGCCAAGGTAAGGAAGGCTGAAAAACCACCACCTTTGAACAAGAAACATAGGATAAAACGTCAAGAGTGGGCCAAGAAATATCTTAAGACCGATTTTTGAAAGGTTTTATGGACTGATGAAATGAGAGTGACTCTTGATGGGCCAGATGGATGCGCCAGAGGCTGGATCAGTAAAGGGCAGAGAGCTCCACTTCGACTCAGATGCCAGCAAGGTGGAGGTGGGCACTGGTATGGGCTGGGATCATCAAAGATGAACTTGTGGGACCTTTTCGGGTTGAGGATGGAGTGAAGCTCAACTCACAGACCTACTGCCAGTTTCTGGAAGACAACTTCTTCAAGCAGTGGTACAGGAAGAAGTCTGTATCGTTCAAGAAAAACATGATTTTCATGCAGGACAATGCTCCATTACATGCATCCAACTACTCCACAGTGTGGCTGGCCAGTAAAGGTCTAAAAGATGAAAAAATAATGACATGGCCCCCTTGTTCACCTGATCTGAACCTCATAGAGAACCTGTGGTCCCTCATAAAATGTGAATTTACAGGGAGGGAAAACAGTCCACCTCTGGGAACAGTGTCTGGGAGGCTGTGGTGGCTGCTGCACGCAATGTTGATCGTAAACAGATCAAGCAATGTCAGAATCTATGGATGGTAGGCTGCTGAGTGTCATCAGAAAGAAAGAGGGCTATATTGGTCACTCAATTTTTTGAGTTTTGTTTTTGCATGTCAGAAATGTTTATTTCTAAATTTTGTGCAGTTATATTGGTTTACCTGGTGAAAATAAACAAGTGAGATGGGAATATATTTGGTTTTTATTAAGTTGCCCAATAATTCTACACAGTAATAGTTACCTGCACAAACAGATATCCTCCTTAGATATCCAAATCTAAAAAACCAACTCAAACTTCCAAAAATATTAAGCTTTGAAATTTATGAGTCTTTTGGGTTGATTGAGAACATAGTTGTTGATCAATAATAAAAAAAATCTTTAAAATACAACTGTATGTCTCCCCCAGACGTGCGCTGTTTATTATGTTAATATTTTATTGTATTTTTTTTATCGCGTGGGGGGCCCTATTCAGACTTTTGCTATGGGGCCCCATGATTTCTATGTACGCCCCTGATGGGCTCCTTCCAGGTATGACTTAATTTGTCATGACGTTGGTCACGCCCACTAACCTGGAAGGAGCCCATACATTCTAGGCTCAACCCACAGATGAAGAGAGGAGCCGAAGCATTAACATCCCAACGAGCTGTATGTCCTGTCCCCCAGTGCTGTATACTTTGCAGAATTGTCTATCCTCCCACCCCAGAGCTGTATACCCTGCAGAACTGTCTATCCCTCCCACCCCAGAGCTGTATACCCTGCAGAAGTGTCTATCCCCCCACCCCAGAGCTGTATACCCCGCATAACTGTCTATCCCCCCACCCCAGAGCTGTGCACCCTGCAGAACTGTCTGTCCCCCAACCCCAGAGCTGTATACAATGCAGAAGTGTCTATCCCTCCCATCCCAGAGCTGTATACCCTGCAGAAGTGTCTATCCCTCCATTCCAGAGATGTATACCCTGCAGAACTGTCTGTCCCCCCACCCAGGAGCTGTATACAATGCAAAACTGTCTATCCCCCCACACCAGAGCTGGATACCCTGCAGAACTGTCTGTCCCCCCACCCCAGAGCTGTATACAATGCAGAAGTGTCTATCCCTCCCACCCCAGAGCTGTATATCCTGAAAAAGTGTCTATCCCCCCACCCCAGAGCTGTATACCCTGCAGAAGTGTCTATCCCCCCACCCCAGAGCTGTATACCCCGCATAACTGTCTATCCCCCCACCCCAGAGCTGTACACCCTGCAGAACTGTCTGTCCCCCAACCCCAGAGCTGTATACAATGCAGAAGTGTCTATCCCTCCCACCCCAGAGCTGTATACCCTGCAGAAGTGTCTATCCCCCCACCCCAGAGCTGTATACCCTGCAGAACTGTCTGTCCCCCCACCCAGGAGCTGTATACAATGCAAAACTGTCTATCCCCCCACACCAGAGCTGTATACTGTCACGCTCCCCGTGTCCCAGCACCACTCCTTACCCACTGATCCAATCCATGTGTCCACCAGTCATGGCTGCCGCTCCCGCTCCTGCTCCCCTGAGTCCTGCTCCTGGTCTCAGGAGTCTGACTTTGAGTATTGGCCTCAGGATTCTGTATAGGACCGGGCCGCGCCCACTCTCCTGGTCTTATAGGCCCAGCACACCTGCAGCAGGAAATGACATGAGGCTGTGCTGGGTATATAAGACTTGCCTTTCCATAGGGGCGTGACCTGATCAACGTGTCCTTTAGCTTGTCTTTAGAGCTAGATGCTCAGGTCCCCTTGTGCTCTCTCCTGTGACTGTTTGTCTGTTGCTACCGGGTACCTGTGCCTGTTTCCTGCATTATCCCATAGAACTCCGTGATCCTGCTGACCCGGTTATAACCGTCCCGGCCACGTCAGTGCTCCGGCTGCCGTGTACTCTGCCACCTGGTGGCGTACTCGGTCCAGTGGATCCACCTCCTGGGCTTACCAGTCCTCTCAGCCCTGACAGATTGATCAGGCCATGGATCCCGCTGGAGCACAAACATCTGAGCTGGCCGAACTACGCCAGGAACTGGTGCAACAGCGTGACACCTTACACCGCATACTAAAGTTCCTGACGTCTGTGGACCACCGGTTGTACACATTACAGACTGCCGCCTCGTCTCGGTCCACGCAGCAAACGGTGTCCGGATCTGAACCTGCTGTCTCCGCAACCTCGCAACTTCGCCTCGCTGCTCCGCCTCGCTATGCTGGGGACCCCAAGAACTGCCGGGGGTTTTTGAACCAGTGCTCCCTGCATTTCAAGTTACTTCCTCATTTGTTTGTCTCAGACCAGGCTAAAGTGGCATTCCTGATGTCACACTTGGAAGGCGAAGCTCTAGCCTGGATTAACCCCCTGTGGGAGAATGAGGATCCAATGACCACTAACATCCGGGAATTCTTGCACGCTTTCCGAAGTACATTCGATGAACCCGGACGTACCACCACAGTGACTTCTTCGCTCCTCCGGCTACGCCAAGGGACCCTGACCGTCGGCCAATACGCCATCCAGTTCCGCACGCTCGCCTCTGAGCTGGGCTGGAACAATGAGGCCTTGACGGCGGCCTTTTGGGAAGGACTCTCTGGCCGCGTCAAAGACGAGCTTGCTGGCCGTGACGTTCCACGCACCTTGGACGCCTTAATATCTTTAGCCACCCGGATTGACCTCCGTTTCCAGGAGCGAATCAAAGAGGTATTCCGGGAGAAGCTACCACCCCGTCACGCCTTGTCCCCGCAGAGGCCTACCGCTCCTTTGCCCCTGCCCTCCTGTGACATGTTCCCGGAACCCATGCAAATAGACCGGCTGAGCCAAGCCGAGCAACGCCGCGCAGAGCGACTCGCCCGGGGCCTGTGTTTCTACTGCGGAAGCGGTTCTCATCTGCTCCGCTCTTGCCCGGAGAGACCAGGTAGACCCCAAGTCCAAGGGATGGTGGGAACCGCCACCCTTGGTACCGGAATTCCTTCAGTCCCGGTTACACAGACTGTCCAGGTCACGACCGAGAAGACCCAGTTCACGGCGGAGGCTCACATTGATTCGGGAGCAGCGGCTAATTTCATCCGACAAGCTACCGTGGATCGTTATCGGATACCGGTCATCCCGCTTGCAAAACCCCTCTGGTTCGCCTCCGTGGACGGAAAACAATTATACGAACCTGTCCGGTACACCACCGAACCCGTGAGACTGTGTATTGGTACCCAGCACACTGAGACTATTGCGTTCTACGTCATCCCGAGAATGACTCCTGCGCTCCTGCTGGGTCTGCCCTGGCTGCGACTACATGACCCTGACATCAGTTGGCGCTCTGGGGCAATCTCTCGCTGGAGTCCCTCGTGCCATGATACCTGCCTACAGCCTGTTCCTCGGTCCCTGTCACCTGACCCTATCATGGCACAAGAAGAGGAGAATCTGACGCAATCCAGCGTTGTACCACAGCCCCTGGCACCTGACCCTATCATGGCACAAGAACAGGGGAATATGACGCAGTCCTGCGGTGTACCACAGCTCCTGGCACTTGTGTCTGTGGTGCCACCAGAACCGGAAGTGACGACGCTCTCCAGCGTCGTTCCACCGTCCCTGACGATTGAGACTCTGATGCCAACGGCTGCCGGGGATGAGTCCCTGTCCTGTGTCCGGTCCGAGACGCCCGGGCCGGTTGTCCACGCTGCCAGTCCTGTTTCTGACGGTCCTCCTCTTCCCGTTGCCCCCGTTGCCACTGCTGGGAGATCGGCTAAGCGCCGTGCAGCTAAGAAGGCGGTACGGGGTCAGCGGTCCTTCCCCGCCTTTGCGTTAGGTCCCGATCCGGTGTCTCGATCCGGGGTGCCCCTGGGGTTCTGTGCTCGGAGGGGGGGGCTTAGAGGGGGGGGGTACTGTCACGCTCCCCGTGTCCCAGCACCACTCCTTACCCACTGATCCAATCCATGTGTCCACCAGTCATGGCTGCCGCTCCCGCTCCTGCTCCCCTGAGTCCTGCTCCTGGTCTCAGGAGTCTGACTTTGAGTATTGGCCTCAGGATTCTGTATAGGACCGGGCCGCGCCCACTCTCCTGGTCTTATAGGCCCAGCACACCTGCAGCAGGAAATGACATGAGGCTGTGCTGGGTATATAAGACTTGCCTTTCCATAGGGGCGTGACCTGATCAACGTGTCCTTTAGCTTGTCTTTAGAGCTAGATGCTCAGGTCCCCTTGTGCTCTCTCCTGTGACTGTTTGTCTGTTGCTACCGGGTACCTGTGCCTGTTTCCTGCATTATCCCATAGAACTCCGTGATCCTGCTGACCCGGTTATAACCGTCCCGGCCACGTCAGTGCTCCGGCTGCCGTGTACTCTGCCACCTGGTGGCGTACTCGGTCCAGTGGATCCACCTCCTGGGCTTACCAGTCCTCTCAGCCCTGACATATACCCTGCAGAACTGTCTGTCCCCCCCACCCCAGAGCTGTATACAATGCAGAAGTGTCTATCCCTCCCACCCCAGAGCTGTATATCCTGAAAAAGTGTCTATCCCCCCACCCCAGAGCTGTATACCCTGCAAAACTGTCTATCCCCCCCACCCCAGAGCTGTATACCCTGCAGAACTGTCTATCCCCCTACCCCAGAGCTGTATACCCTGCAGAACTGTCTATCCCCTCACCCCAGAGCTGTATATCCTGCATAACTGTCTGTCTACCCACTTTAGAGCTGTATACCATGCAGAACTGTCTATCCCCCCACTCTAGAGCTGTATACCATGCAGAACTACCTTTCCCCAACCTCAGAGCTGCATACCCTGCAGAACTTTCTATTCACCCCACCCCAGTGCTATATACCCCCAGAACTGTCTATCCCCCAACCCCAGTGCTATATACCCTCAGAACTGTATATTCACCCCACCCCAGTGCTGTATACCCCCAGAACTCTCTATTCACTACACCCCAGTGCTGTATACTCCCAGTACTGTCTACCCCCCACCCCAGTGCTGTATACCCCCAGAACTCTCTATCCCCTGACCCCAGTGCTGTATACCCCCAGAACTGTCTATTCCCTTGACCTCAGTGCTGTATACCCCCAGAACTGTCTATCCCCTGACCCCAGTGCTGTATACCCCCAGAACTGTTTATTCCCCTGACCCCAATGCTGTATACCCCCAGAATTGTCTATTCCTCCACCCCAGTGCTTTATACCCCCAGAGATGTCTATCACCTGACCCCAGTGCTGTATACACCCAGAACTGTCTATTCCCTTGACCCCAGTGCTGTATACCCCCAGAACTGTCCATCCCCTGACCCCAGTGCTGTATACTCCCAGAACTGTCTATTCTCCTGACCCCAGTGCTGTATACCCCCAGAATTGTCTATCCTCCACCCTAGTGCTGTATACCCTCAGAACTGTCTATCCCCCCACCTCAGTGCTGTATATCCCCAGAACTGTCTATCCCCCCACCCCAGTGCTGTATACCCCCAGAACTGTCTATCCCCTGACCCTAGTGCTGTATACCCCCAGAACTGTCTATCCCCTGATCCCAGTGCTGTATACCCCCAGAACTGTCTATCCCCCTACCCCAGTGCTGTATATCTCCAGAACTG
The DNA here is from genome assembly GCF_048569485.1 of Anomaloglossus baeobatrachus. Lineage (NCBI taxonomy): Eukaryota > Metazoa > Chordata > Amphibia > Anura > Aromobatidae > Anomaloglossus > Anomaloglossus baeobatrachus. The sequence goes on from NC_134355.1 coordinate 307,968,247, forward strand.
TCTATCCCCCCAAACCAGTGCTGTATACCCCCAGAACTGTCTATCCCTCCACTATGCCATACGCTAATGAGGCTCCAGCCTTTATTTGTTATACTGACTATTTCTCATCATTAGGCCTCAGTCCTACTTCAGCATTGCTTCCCATGCGAGAGCATCAGATGCAATATGCTAATGACCCTTGGCTCAGGCTCTGGTGCGAACCTGAGCTGAGTGTCATGCAACTGTTATCCGATCTTGTGATCGGATCACAGGTACAGACAAGTGGAAGGAGTGGGGTAATTCTCCCCCTTCTCCTCGGCCTGTCTCTGCGTACATCGTACTGCACTCTGATGACATCCAAGTGCAGTGCGATGTTTCAAACTCTCCCATAGACCTGTATGGGTGTGTGAGCTGAGATTTGCTGCCAAATGCAGCATGCTGCAATTCTTTTCTCATGCCAATATATCATGAAAAATCAATCGCTGATGGACACTGCCCCATAGTTTAACACTGGTGCAAGTGCAATTCGATGTTTTATCGGATTGGACTCGTCCGTGCAAAATGCAAGTGGAACTGAGGCAGTTCCTGTATAGTCCGCAGTCTGATGATAACTGATAAATTCCGAGTATCTCCTTACCATTGTTAAAAGGAATCTGTCACCAGCTTTTGCTTCCCTATCTGAGAGCAGCATCATGTAGAGACAGAGACCTTGATTCCAGTGATGTGTCACTTACTGAGCTCTTTGCTGTGATTTTGATAAAATCAATGTTTTCTCTGCTGCAGATCTAGCAGTTATACAGAGCTGATGAATATGCTGGATTACCTGGCAGCATGCCAAGCAGTCCTGTAATGATGCTGATTAAACAGTGATTTTATCAAAACTACACTAAGCAGCACAGTAAGTGACACACCGCTGGAATCAGGATCTCTCCCCTACATTATGCTGCTCTCAGATTAGGTGTTAAAATCCTTGTGACAGATTCCCTTTAAGGATGTACTGGAAATTGTAGATTCCTGCAATTCAAATGTGTATATGTCTGAGCTGACATTACAATTGATGTACCATGTACTGCTTGTGGTTCTGATTATGTATTTCTATACTGATGAGGGTTTTGATGCTGTGTTTATGAACTGATGGGGTTATATGGATGTATTTCTGTACTGCTGGTGGTTCTGATGAGGAATTTCTCTGCTGCTGGTGGTTGTAATGCTGTACTTCTGTATTGATGGGGGTTCTATTTATGTATTTCTTTACCTTTGGTGGTTCTGTTGCTGTTACTAGTTCTGATCCTGTACACAAGTAACAATACATAAATTGTGAGATTGGACAACCCTTTTACTTAGAATTGGGCTACACTGCTTAATTTTATAAGTAAAGTCTTGTCCAGGTTTGAGATGAAAGTTTCCAGTCATTCTAGGTGACTGCAGGCTAGAGATGAGCGATGTTCGAGGTTCGCCAATTTCGTGCTCGAGTGATTTTGGGGGGTGTTCAAGTCGTTCGACGAACTCGAAAGATTTGCTAAAAGTTTGGCAGTTCGAGAACGGTTCGATCACCAAAAGC